>NC_092122.1:17730315-18010315 GCF_045679555.1 Salvelinus alpinus
ATCCACAATCTCCTCTCCCCCTCTCCCCATATCTCCCCCTCTCCCCATATCTCCCCCTCTCCCCATATCTCTCCCATCTCCTCTCTCTCCCCGTATCTCTCCCATCTCCTCTCTCTCCCCGTATCTCTCCCATCTCCTCTCTCTCCCGTATCTCTCCCATCTCCTCTCTTTCCCCGTATCTCTCCCATCTCCTCTCTCTCCCCGTAACTCTCCCATCTCCTCTCTCTCCCCATATCTCTCCCATCACCTCTCTCTCCCCGTATCTCTCCCATCTCCTCTCTCTCCCCGTATCTCTCCCATCTCCTCTCTCTCCCCGTATCTCTCCCATCTCCTCTCTCTCCCCGTATCTCTCCCATCTCCTCTCCCTCCCCGTATCTCTCCCATCTCCTCTCTCTCCCCGTATCTCTCCCATCTCCTCTCTCTCCCCGTATCTCTCCCATCTCCTCTCTCTCCCGTATCTCTCCCATCTCCTCTCTCTCCCCGTATCTCTCCCATCTCCTCTCTCTCCCGTATCTCTCCCATCTCCTCTCTCTCCCCGTATCTCTCACATCTCCTCTCTCTCCCCGTATCTCTCACATCTCCTCTCTCTCCCCGTATCTCTCCCATCTCCTCTCTCTCCCCGTATCTCTCCCATCTCCTCTCTCTCCCCGTATCTCTCCCATCTCCTCTCTCTCCCATCTCCTCTCTCTCCCGTATCTCTCCCATCTCCTCTCTCTCCCGTATCTCTCCCATCTCCTCTCTCTCCCGTATCTCTCCCATCTCCTCTCTCTCCCCGTATCTCTCCCATCTCCTCTCTCTCCCATCTCCTCTCTCTCCCGTATCTCTCCCATCTCCTCTCTCTCCCGTATCTCTCCCATCTCCTCTCTCTCCCGTATCTCTCCCATCTCCTCTCTCTCCCCGTATCTCTCCCATCTCCTCTCTCTCCCCGTATCTCTCCCATCTCCTCTCTCTCCCCGTATCTCTCCCATCTCCTCTCTCTCCCCGTATCTCTCCCATCTCCTCTCTCTCCCCGTATCTCTCCCATCTCCTCTCTCTCCCCGTATCTCTCCCATCTCCTCCCTCTCCCCGTATCTCTCCCATCTCCTCTCTCTCCCCATATCTCTCCCATCTCCTCTCTCTCCCCGTATCTCTCCCATCTCCTCTCTCTCCCCGTATCTCTCCCATCTCCTCCCTCTCCCCGTATCTCTCCCATCTCCTCTCTCTCCCCGTATCTCTCCCATCTCCTCTCTCTCCCCGTATCTCTCCCATCTCCTCTCTCTCCCCGTATCTCTCCCATCTCCTCTCTCTCCCCGTATCTCTCCCATCTCCTCTCTCTCCCCGTATCTCTCCCATCTCCTCTCTACCCATTTCTCTCCCATCTCCTTTCTCTCTCCATCTCCTCTCTCTCCATCTCCTCTCTCTCCCCGTATCTCTCCCATCTCCTCTCTACCCATTTCTCTCCCATCTCCTTTCTCTCTCCATATCTCCCCTCTCTCTCCCCCATCTTCCCTCTCTCTCTCTCTCTCTCCCATCTCTCTCTCTCCCATCTCCCCTCTCTCTCTCCCCCTCTCCTCTCTCTCTCCCCCTCTCTCTCCATATCACCCCTCTCTCTCTCCCCATATCTCCCCTCTCTCTCCCCTTATAATCTCTCTCCTCCTCTCCCTTGTCTCTCCTTCGCTCCCTCTACTCCTCCCTCTCCCCCATCTCCTCCTCCCCAGATGATGCTGTGACAGGGGAGCTCTCCAAGCTGCTGAATGAGATGAAGATGTGTCGGGACAGAGACTACTCCTTTGAGGTGTGTTATGTTGTTATTCTCTTCATCTTTATCTTATAGATCCTTGTGTTGTCTTTGGAATCATTGCTGATGCTTGTGGTGATAAAACCAAGTCATTAAATTACTACCTCACTCTACTCTACTCTACTTAGGAGCTCTGCCAGACCATCTCATCCCACTCTCATTCCATGGAGAGCTTTGGCAGCGGTCACCTATCAGACGAGGAGCGACGCAGTAATGGCACCCTGAGCAGAGTCAGAAAGGTGAGCACCATTTTGGATCAGGGAGGAAGGATGGTACCAGGGGGAATCAAGGGGGATGTGGAGGGTGAGGACCATTTTGGATCAGGGAGGAAGGATGGGACCAGGAGTAATCAAGGGGGATGTGGAGGGTGAGGACCATTTTGGATCAGGGAGGAAGGATGGGACCAGGGGTAATCAAGGGGGATGTGAAGGGTGAGGACCATTTTGGATCAGGGAGGGTGGATGGGACCAGGGGTAATCAAGGGGGATGTGAAGGGTGAGGACCATTTTGGATCAGGGAGGAAGGATGGGACCAGGAGTAATCAAGGGGGATGTGGAGGGTGAGGACCATTTTGGATCAGGGAGGAAGGATGGGACCAGGAGTAATCAAGGGGGATGTGGAGGGTGAGGACCATTTTGGATCTGGGAGGAAGGATGGGACCTGGAGTAATCAAGGGGGATGTGGAGGGTGAGGACCATTTTGGATCTGGGAGGAAGGATGGGACCAGGAGTAATCAAGGGGGATGTGGAGGGTGAGGACCATTTTGGATCTGGGAGGAAGGATGGGACCTGGAGTAATCAAGGGGGATGTGGAGGGTGAGGACCATTTTGGATCTGGGAGGAAGGATGGGACCTGGAGTAATCAAGGGGGATGTGGAGGGTGAGGACCATTTTGGATCTGGGAGGAAGGATGGGACCAGGGGTAATCAAGGGGAATGTGGAGGGTGAGGACCATTTTGGATCAGGGAGGGTGGATGGGACCAGGGGGAATCAAGGGGGATGTGGAGGGTGAGGACCATTTTGGATCAGGGAGGAAGGATGGGACCAGGAGTAATCAAGGGGGGTGTGGAGGGTGAGGACCATTTGGGATCTGGGAGGAAGGATGGGACCTGGAGTAATCACGGGGGATGTGGAGGGTGGTGACCATTTTGGATCAGGGAGGAAGGATGGGACCAGGGGGAATCAAGGGGGATGTGGAGGGTGAGGACCATTTTGGATCTGGGAGGAAGGATGGGACCAGGAGTAATCAAGGGGGATGTGGAGGGTGAGGACCATTTTGGATCTGGGAGGAAGGATGGGACCTGGAGTAATCACGGGGGATGTGGAGGGTGGTGACCATTTTGGATCAGGGAGGAAGGATGGGACCAGGAGTAATCAAGGGGGATGTGGAGGGTGAGGACCATTTTGGATCTGGGAGGAAGGATGGGACCAGGAGTAATCAAGGGGGATGTGGAGGGTGAGGACCATTTTGGATCTGGGAGGAAGGATGGGACCAGGAGTAATCAAGGGGGATGTGGAGGGTGAGGACCATTTTGGATCTGGGAGGAAGGATGGGACCAGGAGTAATCAAGGGGGATGTGGAGGGTGAGGACCATTTTCGCAATTTTGGGTCTGTGGTATCGTACCGTCGTATTGTTATTCTTGGATTGGAAAACCATGTTCTACTGCATCACTCTGGGGTCCATTACTGTAGTAGAATTTAGTAACCAGGAGAGGGCAGCCTCAGACACGCTGTAAGGCAGACATGTTTACTGAACAAAAACATAAACGCAACATTCAACAATTTCAAAGATTTTACTGGGTTACCGTTCATGTAAGGAAATCAGTCAATTGAAATAAATAAATTAGGGCCTAATCTTTTGATTTCACATGACTGGAAAAACAGGAACATCTATTAGTCACAGATACCTTAAACAAAAAGTAGGGGCGTAGATCAGAAACCAGTCAGCATCTGGTGTGACCACCATTTGCCTCACGCTGCGAATAGATTGTGGGCTGTGGAATGTTGTCCCACTCCTCATTAATGGCTGTGCGAAGTTGCTGGATATTGGCTGGGACTGGAACACACTGTCGTACACGTCGATCCAGAGCATCTCATACGTGCTCAATGGGTGACATGTCTGGTGATGTCTGAGTATGCAGGCCATGAAGGAACTGAGACATTTTCAGCTTCCAGGAATTGTGTTCAGATCCTTGCAACATGCTGAAACTTGAGGTGAAGGCGACGGATGAATGGCACGACAACGGGCCTCAGGATCTCGTCACAGTATCTACGTGCTTTCAAATTGCCATCAATAAATACACGTGTTCGTTGTCCGTAGCTTATGCCTGCCCATACCATAACCTCACCTCCACCATGGAGCACTCTGTTCACAACGTTGACATCAGCAAACTGCTCTCCCACACGATGCCATACGGACCGAAACAGTTGAAACCAGGATTAATTCGTGAAGAGCACACTTCTCCAGCGTGCCAGTGACCATCGAAGGTGAGCCTTTGCCCACTGAAGTCGGTTACGACCCTGGTGAGGACGACGAGCACGCAGATGAGCATCCCTGAGACGGTTTCTGACAGTTTGTGCAGAAATTCTTTGGTTATGCAAACCCACAGATTCATCAGCTGTCCGGGTGGCTGGTCTCAGACGATCCCGCAGGTGAAGAAGCTGGATGTGAAGGTCCTGGGTTGGCGTGATTACACATGGTCTGCGGTTGTGAGGCCTGTTGAACGTAATGCCAAATTCTCTAAAACGACATTGGAGGTGGCTTATGGTAGAGAAATGAATATTACATTCTCTGGCAACTGCTCTGGTGGACATTCCTGCAGTCAGCATGCCAATTGCACACTCCCTCAAAACTTGAGACATCTGTGGCAATATGTTGTGTGACAAAACTGCACATTTTAGAGTGGCCTTTTATTGTCCCCAGCACAGGGTCCACCTGTGTAATGACCATGCTGTTTAATCATCTTGATATCACACACCTGTCAGGTGGTGGATTGTCTTGTCAAAGGAGAAATTCTCACTAACAAGGATGTGAACAAATTTGTGAACAAAATGTTAGAGAAATACGTTTTTCGTTCGTATGGAACATTTCTGGGATCGTTTATTTCAGATCATGTATTTGGGGAGTTTCTCCCTTCTCTGCAGATCCACTTAAGCTCTGTCAGGTTGGATGGGGGGTCTCTCCAGAGATGTTTGATCGGGTTCAAGTCTGGGCTCTGGCTGGGCCAGTCAACCATAAAGGCCTGATAGGTGGAGCGCAGCAGAAATGGTTATCCTTCTGGAAGATTCCACCATCTCCACAGAGGAACTCTGGAGCTCTATCAGAGTGACCATCGTGTTCTTGGTCACCTCCCGGACCAAGGCCCTTTTCCCCTGATTGCTCAGTTTGGCCGGGCGGCCAGCTCTAGGAAGAGTCTTGGTGGTTCCAAACTTCTTCAATTTAAGAATGATTGAGGCCACTGTGTTCTTGGTGACCTTCAATGCTGCAGACATTTTTTGGTACCCTTCCCCAGATCTGTGCCCAATACAAGCTCTTATGACAATTCCTTCCACCTCATGGCTTGGTTTTTGCTGCATGCACTGTCAACTGTGGGACCTTATATAGACAGGTGTATGCCTTTCCAAATCATGTCCAATCAATAAAATTTACTACAGGTGGACTCCAAGTTGTAGAAACATCTCAAGGATGATCCATGGAAACAGGTTGCACCTGAGCTCAATTTCAAGTTTTATAGCAAAGGGTCTGAATACTTATGTAAATAAGGTATTCCTGTTTTAAATTTCTAATACATTTGCTAAAATAAAATGAAAACTGTTTTCGCTTTGTCATTATGGGGTATTGTGTGTAGATTGATGAGGAAGAAAATGAATTCAATCCATTTTAGAATAAGGCTGTAACCTAACAAAATGTGTAAAAAGGGAAGGTGTCGGAATACTTTCAGAATGCACTGTATATTTCTGTTCAGTATAGTGCATCCTCCTTCCTTCCGTGAAGTAACCACTGATCTGACATGACTGGATTGGTGAAAGCTATGTAATGGAATCCTTGCTTTACATCAAATCAGTGATTTTGCTGGAATTCACTTGAAGGAAGGCAGTAAGGTAGGAAGGAAGGGTGCGTGTTTTAGTATTAGAACAAGGCCTTGGTCAGCCTAGCTTCACCCCTGAGAGCTGATTGGTAGAAGGGCTTTCATCTCGTTTCTCTCGTTTCCAGGGAGATTGATACCTGTGGCGTTTGGCGCGGCACACTAACAGGAATTGATCTGGTCTGAATCAAACCACTGCCGCTGTGTGTGTGGTGGGAGTGGGTGGCTTGATGGAGCAACAGCCTCTGGGCTGGCCTTGGCCTTGGTTTAATAGAAGCACAAACACGTCTCAATCAGTCACACACTGAGGCGACGATGTAGGCGCAAACACAAACACAAACACAAACACACACACACACACACACACACACACACACACACACACACACACACACACACACACACACACACACACACACACAGAGCACATGTAATGGAGAGGGTTACGTACAATATGTATTAGATTTTGTGTCTTCATGGTCAGTGTCTGTATGTGTGTCTCATACTTATTTGTATGGCTCTCTATGGATCTGGATGTGTGAATAAGTCCCCTGCGCCCATCCAGGCCTATGGGCTAATTTGTATGCATGCACGACCATTAGCATGACACACTGTAAATGTTAGAGAGTGGTGCAGCGTCTGTCCATCAGACAGACTGATGAATAAAAACATGGTCATCTCCCATATCTGCTGTAGGACACACTCATCAACTTCCTGGTTCCAGAGCTGAGGTATAACCATAGACATAGTGTTGGATGTCTGTGTGTAGCCCACTGCCCTCCTCACTACGTCTGCTGTACACTACGGAAGGGCCTCGCTGGCTAGTAGCGAAGCCTCTTGGCAACGAATCCACACACTGGTTACTGAATAGAACAAGTCAACAGCCAGGTCACAAATAGGTGTTCGTCATGTTTGTTTAATAATGATGTGACATCAACGAATGACATATCAGGTGTCAATGTGGTGGCCCGTACCGACATGGCCTTGGTGGCCCGTACCGACATGGTCTTGGTGGCCCGTACCGACATGGCCTTGGTGGCCCGTACCGACATGGTCTTGGTGGCCCGTACCGACATGGTCTTGGTGGCCCGTACCGACATGGCCTTGGAGGCCCGTACCGACATGGTCTTGGTGGCCCGTACCGACATGGTCTTGGTGGCCCGTACCGACATGGTCTTGGAGGCCCGTACCGACATGGTCTTGGTGGCCCGTACCGACATGGTCTTGGTGGCCCGTACCGACATGGTCTTGGAGGCCCGTACCGACATGGTCTTGGTGGCCCGTACCGACATGGCCTTGGTGGCCCGTACCGACATGGCCTTGGTGGCCCGTACCGACATGGCCTTGGTGGCCCGTACCGACATGGCCTTGGTGGCCCGTACCGACATGGCCTTGGTGGCCCGTACCGACATGGCCTTGGTGGCCCGTACCGACATGGCCTTGGTGGCCCGTACCGACATGGCCTTGGAGGCCCGTACCGACATGTACTGTAAGGGACGTCTGTACTGTTGTGTCTACAACTTGAATGTCTCTTCCATGACAATTCTGTGATTGTCACGTGTGATTGTAAGATGACCATTGACAATTGACAACACAGTCAAGCCCACACTACCTTAATAGTAGCACACAACAAACCAGCTTTTTCCCCACTAAACATAGTACTTTGTGGTGTGAGAAAGTCAGGGAGTCCCACTACTCTACCCCCAGGCTTCCAACGGGCCTAGCTCTGACAAATCACCTCTACCATTCAACAGAGAACAATAAATATTCATTAGATAAGGACATGCTAATATTATTCCACCAGAGTGTATCATCATTCAACTGATCAGACCTGGAAGGACCTGGCTGCCTGAGTCCATGTTGAAGTATGTGTCCCAAATGGAACCCTTTCTGGCAGCCTTTATGGCACCCTTTCTAGATCAAAGTAGTGCCCTACTATGTAGGGAATAGGGTCCAATTTGGCACACGGAAAAATAATAACGTATCAGTGTTAAGGTCATCTAATAGACCTGAAGACTGTGTGTGTGTGTGTGTGTGTGTGTGTGTGTGTGTGTGTGTGTGTGTGTGTGTGTGTGTGTGTGTGTGTGTGTGTGTGTGTGTGTGTGTGTGTGTGTGTGTGTGTGTGTGTGTGTGTGTGTGTGTGTGTGTGTGTGTGTGTGTGTGTGTGTGTGTGTGTAAGAGATAAATGATTATTGTGTGTTTTGTAGAGTATGTCTGTGTTGCATTTTGTTTAGTCTTTTCACAATCTCATAAGACTGGTGACCTTCTGGTTCTTCCATTTATTTTCTACAGCAATTTCTCTCTCCCTCTCCTCCTTACTCCATCTGCCCCTCTCTATCATTCTTTCTCTCTCTGTTCCTGTCTTGCTCTTTCTCTATTTCCCCTGCCTCTCTGCCTCTCAATCTCACTGGGACCTTGGGCTTTCCCTCTGCATCATGTGGGTCACTGGTATTATCAGGAGACAATACCCCTTTCACAAGACCCATCTGAACATATATCCTCTTGGCAATACAGACCCCGTAAAAAGGGCATATTGTGTGTGCACGTGTGTGTATTATTTGTTTGTTAGGATCCCCAGTAGCTTTTGCAGAAGCAGTTGCTGCTCTTCCAGGGGTCCACAAAAAACACTAAACATTACAAAGTAACAAAACACTTATAGACAAGGAAAGTCACACACATTTTAAATACAATTATATACAAACAATGCAACAAAAATAATGTTTGCGTGCGTGTTTGTCCCCGCCGTTCCATGAGTTGTATTTTTAATCAGTATTTTTTAAGATCATTTTGCTGTTTGAGTAATGGGAGATGGAAGAGAGTTCCATGCGATCATGGCTCTGTATAAAACTGTGCTGCCGGGCATTTGTTTTGGACTTGGGGACTGTGCAGAGACCCCTGGTGGTATGTCTTGTGGGGTGTGAATGGGTGTCTGAGCTGAATGTTATTTGATTATGCAGACAGACTGGATTTTCGTCACAGTAATATTTCTCATTAAAACTAGGAGAAGCAGTTAATCTCTTGTCAACCCTCAACCAGTGAAGACTGGCATGCATGTTGATGATGTTAGTTCTGTATGTGCAGTAGAATGTTCTGCTTTGTTTATGAGCCAGCTGCAGTTTTGCTACTGACTGTTTCCTTATTTAGAATTTCAGTGAGCTCACTGGCTTTGAGTGCTGTAAAGTGTGAAATCATCCGCATACGTAAGCATTCTAGTTTTGTGTAAGACCAATGGCAAATCATTTGTTAAAATAGAGAAGAGTAACGGCCCAAGGCAACTGCCCTGAGGGATACCTCATTGTAGATATTTGATGTTAAAGAAGATTCCATTAAAGAACACTGGGTTCTATTGGATAAATAACTCTCCAACCATGTGTTGGCAGGTGATGTAAAGCCATACCAAGTGCATTTTTTCAATAATAATGTATGATCAATAACATCAAAGACTGCACTGAAATCTAACAGTACAGCTCCAACTACCATCTTATTATCCATTTATTTTAACCAATCATCAGTCATCTGAGTCAGTGCAATACAAGTTGAGTGTCCTTCTCTATATGCATGCTGAAAGTCAGTAGTTAACTTGTTCTCTGAAAAATAGCTTTGTATTTGATCAAACACAATTATCTCCATCAGTTTACTAAGAACAGGCTGTTAACTTTTACTGCCTCAGAAACCCGGATCCGGGAGCACCCCCCACCCCCCACACACTGATTAGCATAGATAGCATAGCTTCAGAAGTAGATAGTAGCATCTAAATATCATTAAATCACAAGTCCAAGACACCAGATGAAAGATACAGATCTTGTGAATAAAGCCACCATTTCAGATTTTTTAAATGTTTTACAGGGAAGACAAAATATGTAAATCTATTAGCTAAACACGTTAGCAAAATACACCACTATTCTAACTCCATCAGTTTCTTACTCCTTCAGGTGCTATCACCAATTCGGCTCAACTAAGATATTGATAGCCAATAACCTATAAAAAAAACCATCAGATGACAGTCTGATAACATATTCATGGTATAGGATAGTTTTTGTTAGAAAAAAGTGCATATTTCAGGTAGAAATCACAGTTTACAATTGCACCGACCATCACAAATCCACTAGAATTACTAGATAGAGCAACGTGTATGACCAATTTACTCATCATAAAACATTTCATAAAAATAGACAAAGCATAGCAATGGAAAGACCCAGTTCTTGTGATTTCAGACCATATTTCAGATTTTCTAAGCGTTTTTCAGCGAAAACACAATAAATCGATAAGTTAGCATACTACATGTTCCAACGTTACCAGAGCATCGATTCCAGCCAAAGAGCGCTATAACGTAACCACCGCCAAAAGATATTAATTTTTTCACTAACCTTCTCAGAATTCTTCCGATGACACTCCTGTAACATCATTTTACAACATACATATACAGTTTGTTCGAAAAGGTGCATATTTAGCCATACAAAACCGTGGTTACACAATGAAAATACTAGGAAATCAAGCCTCAATATGTCTGACGTCATCTATCAGAGTGATCTAGTTTAATTAAAAGCTAATCATATACTTGACTAAAAAATACAGGGTTGACAGGAATCGAAAGACAAATTAGTTCTTAATGCAACCGCTGATTTACATTTTTAAAATTATCCTTACTTTTCAATACAGGGTTGGCCAAGTGAAGCTATACCAAACAAAATGGCGATATATGCGTTTAAAATATTTCGACAGAAACACGGTTTATCATATTAAATATTGCTTACTTTGAGCTGATCTTCCATCATATTCTTGGGCAATGTATCCTTTCTATGTTATAAACGTCTTTTGGTCGATAGATGTCCTCTGTCCTTCGAAATGTCCATCACCAACGACCGACACCCTAAAACGTGTCCAAACTTTCAGAGTGCACGACAAAGAAATTCCTCAAAATCGCACTAAACGGATATAAATTGATATAAAACGGTTAAAATTCACTACATTATGATGTTTTTAACAACTATAACGACTGAAAACATGACCGGAGAAATACTGCTGGTTAGAAAACGATTTGGAACGAGGCAGGTCCGATGGCCTTCACGCTTGAGGCGCACGTTGAGAAAGGGGGGTCTCTGTACATTTTTGTCATTTATAATGGCTGTGAACGTCCCATCGACTTCATTGAAAACGTGATGACGTACAGACACCCAGAGGAAGACGTAGGCAGTGTCGGTTTCTTCATAGCATTCACTGTGGCCTTATAAACAGACCCCAGATCAGAGGTAAAAATTTCTGAAATCTGAACCCTGTCATGAAAAGTGCTGTAGAAATTGTTCTGTACCACTCAGAGACAAAATTTCAACTCCTATAGAAACTATAGACTGTTTTCTATCCAATAATAACAATAATATGCATATTGTACGATCAAGAATTGAGTACGAGGCAGTTTAATTTGGAAATGTAAAAAAAAAAATAATGCTAACAGCTCCCCCTATTGACAAAAGGTTAACTGATTGGGGGGGCTGTTAGAGCCAGCAACGGGTGCTTTACTATTTTATGCAGTGGAATTACTTTAGCTTCCTTCCACACCTGTGGACACACACTCCTTTTAGGCTTTAGTTAAATAGGGGTGGTGATACAGTCTGCTGCCATTCAATAGTTTACCATCAAGGTTGTCTATAACTGGAGGCTTATCATTATTGATGGATAAAAACTGTTTTTCCACCTCTCCCACACTAACTTGACCAAATTGAAAACAGCAATCCTTTTATTATTAAATATTTTATACCAAAATATGAAGGTTCACTGTTCAATGTTGTCATTTCATTTTTGAGTTTTTCCACTACTAGTGAAAATAGTCATTGAAATGATTGGCAAAACCAAAAGGTTTTGTTATGAATGGCCCATCGACTTCAATGAATGATGGAGATGAATTGGGTTTTCTACCCATGAGATCATTTAAGGTGCTCAAGTCTTTTTCCATTTTGTTTTATGTCATTTATCTTTGTTTGGTAATACTTTCTTCTTTTTGTTAAGTTTAGTCACAGCATTTCTCAATTGACAGTATGTCGACCAATCAGCTGAGCAGCCTGACTTGTTTGCCACCTCTTTTTTACATAATTTCTTTGAAACATGAAATGTTTCAGTTCGTCATCAACCAAGGAGGCTCTAACAGTTCCCACAGTTAGTTTCTTAACAGGTGCATGCTTGTCAACAATTTGCATGAATCATTTTCAAAAGACGTCCAGTTGTGCATCTGGATTCACTTCCTCATACACATCAGACCAACACATTTTTATACATCTTTAATATGGTATTGTGTTTCTCTGTAGTGACCTGGAGTAGGTCTGTGTGAGGTTCAGTGTGAGGTTCAGTGTGTGTGTGTGTGTGTGTGTGTGTGTGTGTGTGTGTGTGTGTGTGTGTGTGTGTGTGTGTGTGTGTGTGTGTGTGTGTGTGTGTGTGTTGTGAGTGTGTGTTTTTAAATGAACAGTGTGTACTATATCTCTCTGCAGCGGCCCACTCCTCCACTTCCCCCGGCCCAGGAGGAAGAGGAGGGTGAGAAGAGCTGTGGCCCCGCTGGGTTCTGGGAGGCCCTCACACCCTGCAACGGTTGTCACAACCTAGGCTTCTCCAGCCTGTCACAGGTACGAACACACACACACCTCCCCCTTTCACTTGTATTCCTACATAGCCTCTTCCTCCTGTCATTAATACAACTGATAACCATTGTTATGGAGTGCCAGTATACTATGCTATAATTGCCCTGTCTCAATCATAAGTCACTCTAATGGCCTGTTTCCCAGTTTGCATGGCTTGTTGTCTCTGAAACCCTCAGTTAATATACATCACCCAGCAGAATGCAGCTCTGATGGGCCATGTAGCAATATGTTTATGTATTTCCATGACTAATAGAGCACAGTGGATGGCGTCTTCCGTTTTGTGCTTGGTGTGTATTTGTCGTTGTGTTGCTGTGAGAACTGCATAGTATCTCTCTCGACCACTTGCTCTCTTTCGCTATCTATCTTTCTGTCTATCTTTCTGACTGTCTATTTTTCTCACTACATACAGTTGAAGTCAGAAGTTTACATACACCTTAGCCAAATACATTTAAACTCAGTATTTCACAATTCCTGACATAGTAAAAATTTCAAGTTTTATAGTAAAAATTCCCTGTCTTAGGCCAGTTAGGATCACCACTTTATTTAAGAAATGTGAAATGTCAGAATATTAGTAGAGAGATTTATTTATTTCAGCTTTTATTTCTTTCATCACATTCCCAGTGGGTCAGAAGTTTACATACACTAAATTAGTATTTGGTAGCATTGCCTTTCAATTGTTTTACTTGGGTCAAACGTTTCGGGTAGCCTTCCACAAGCTTCCCACAATAAGTTAGGTGAATTTTGGCCCATTCCTCCTGACAGAGCTGGTGTAACTGAGTCAGGTTTGTAGGCCTCCTTGCTCGCACACGCTTTTTCAGTTCTGCCCACAAATGTTCTATAGGATTGAGGTCAGGGCTTTGTGATGGCCACTCCAGTACCTTGACTTTGTTGTCCTGAAGCCATTTTGCCACAACTTTGGAAGTATGCTTGGGGTCATTGTCCATTAGGAAGACCCATTTTCAACCAAACTTCCTGACTGATGTCTTGAGATGTTGCTTCAATATATCCACATACTTTTCCTTCCTCTTAATGCCATTTATTTTGTGAAGTGCACCAGTCCCTACTGCAGCAAAGCACCTCCACAACATGATGCTGCCACCCCCTTGCTTCACGGTTGGGATGGTGTTCTTCGGCTTGCAAGCCTCTCCCTTATTCCTCCAAACATAACTATGGTCATTATGGCCAAACAGTTCTATTTTTGTTTCATCAGACCAGAGGACATTTCCCCAAAAAGTACGATCTTTGTCCCCATGTGCAGTTGCAAACCGTAGTCTGGCTTTTTATGGTGGTTCTGGAGCAGTGGCTTCTTCCTTGCTGAGTGGCCTTTCAGGTTATGTCGATATAGGACTAGTTTTACTGTGGATATAGATACTTTTGTACCTGTTTCCTCCAGCATCTTCACAAGGTCCTTTGCTGTTGTTCTGGGATTGATTTGCACTTTTCGCACCAAAGTACGTTCTTCTCTAGGAAACAGCCTTCCTGAGCGGTATGACGGCTGCGTGGTCCCGTGGTGTTTATACTTGCGTACTATTGTTTGTACAGATGAACGTGGTACCTTCAGGCCTTTGGAAATTGCTCCCAAGGATGAACCAGACTTGTTGATGTCTACAATTTTCTTTTCTGAGGTCTTGGCTGATTTCTTTAGATTTTCCCATGATGTCAAGCAAAGAGGCAATGAGTTTGAAGGTAGGCCTTGAAAGACATCCACAGGTACACCTCAAAATTGACTCAAATGATGTCAATTATAAGTGAAATAGTGAAATAATTATAAGTGAAATAATCTGTCCTGAAACAATTTTTGGAAGAATTACGTGTGTCATGCACAAAGTAGACGTCCTAACCGACTTGCCAAAACTATAGTTTGTTAACAAGAAATGTGTGGAGTGGTTGAAAAACAAGTTTTAATGACTCCAACCTAAGTGTATGTAAACTTCCGACTTCAACTGTATCTTTCTCACTATCTTTCTGAATATCTTTTTCTCTCTCCGTTTAGTTTCTCTCTCTTTCTCTCTCCCTTAGTTTTTCTCTTTCTCTTGTCTCCACAACGGGGAAGAGCATCAGTATCCATTCTCCCAGCTCTTTCCCCTCCCTGTCGCCCCCCCCCCTCCCCCTCCTGTCTTCCCTTCTTTCCCCTCCCTCCCCCCCTTTCTCCCCCCTCTGTCCTCCCTCTCTCCCCCTCCTGTCTCCCCCCTCCTGTCTTTCTCCTCTGTCTTTCTCCTCTGTCTTCCCCCTCCTGTCTCCCCCCTCTGTCCTCCCTCTTCCCTCCTGTGTCTGGCTAGAGTTAACTATCAACACCTGGTTCTCTGTGTGGTGGGGGATGATGGGCCTGGGATGGAGTCCCTGACCGATTAGCAGGGTCCACTTTTGGGATTTTGTGTATGTGTGTACATTTTGTTCTCAACTGGCCTCATTTTGGTTTCAACTAGCCCAAAATTCTCCCCACAGCTCCTCTCCCTGTCCCCAAGGCAATCAGCTCCCTCCTGATTGGTTTGTCACGGTTGCCTCTCAACAAGGAAATAATATTACTTATAACAGGATCCTTCAACTAGTCCTGGAACTTTCAAAGTGTGTGTTCAACTGCTTAGCACAATCTTCACAAAATATCCATATATATTGTTTCATTTTAGAGGTTTAATTGTAAGTAAGGACGCTTTCTCTGCGCCAATGTCCACCACCAAAGCAGACTTACTCCACACCTCCTCAGTCTCCCTCCCTTTTTCTCTCCTCCTTCTCTCCATCTGTTCTTCTCTCCTTCCTGCTCTCATCCGTCCGGTTGGTCAGATTGTCAGAGTGATGGCAGTCCCACTGGGCCCTGTTCTCTTCCTCTTTTTAAGTGGTGAAATGTGTCTCTCTCGCTTTCCACTCGGTTTCACTTCTTCGCTTTTTCTCCACAACTTTCTTTCCCTTTGGCCTCACCCCACATCTCTCTGTCTCTCGCTCTCCTTCCCTACATCACCCCCCATCTCTCTGTCTCTCTCTCCTTCCCTACATCACCCCACATCTCTCTCTATCTCCTTCCCTACATCACCCCCCATCTCTCTGTCTCTCTCTCTCCTTCCCTACATCACCCCCACATCTCTCTCTCTCCTTCCCTACATCACCCCCCATCTCTCTGTCTCTCTCTCTCTCCTTCCCTACATCACCCCACATCTCTCTCTCTCTCCTTCCCTACATCACCCACATCTCTCTGTCTCTCTCTCTCCTTCCCTACATCACCCCACATCTCTCTCTCTCTCCTTCCCTACATCACCCCACATCTCTCTCTCTCTCCTTCCCTACATCACCCCACATCTCTCTCTCTCTCCTTCCCTACATCACCCCACATCTCTCTCTCTCTCTCCTTCCCTACATCACCCCACATCTCTCTCTCTCTCCTTCCCTACATCACCCCACATCTCTCTCTCTCTCCTTCCCTACATCACCCCACATCTCTCTCTCTCTCCTTCCCTACATCACCCCACATCTCTCTCTCTCTCCTTCCCTACATCACCCCACATGTCTCTCTCTCTCTCCCCTTCCCTACATCACCCTCATCTCTCTGTCTCTCTCTCTCCTTACCTACATCACCCCACATCTCTCTCTCTCTCTCCTTCCCTACATCACCCCCCCATCTCTCTCTCTCTCCTTCCCTACATCACCCCACATCGCTCTGTCACTCCTTCCCTACATCAGCCCACCTCTCTCTCTCTCCTTCCCTACATCACCCCACATCTCTCTCTCTCCTTCCCTACATCACCCCCACACCTCTCTCTCTCCTTCCCTACATCACCCCCCATCTCTCTGTCTCTCTCTCTCCTTCCCTACATCACCCCCCATCTCTCTCTCTCTCCTTCCCTACATCACCCCACATCTCTCTCTCTCCTTCCCTACATCACCCCCCATCTCTCTCTCTCTCTCCTTCCCTACATCACCCCCCATCTCTCTCTCTCTCTCTCTTTCCTTCCCTACATTACCCCACATCTCTCTCCTTCCCTACATCACCCCCCCCATCTCTCTCTCTCCTTCCCTACATCACCCCCCCATCTCTCTCTCTCTCCTTCCCTACATCACCCCACATCTCTCTCTCTCCTTCCCTACATCACCCCACATCTCTCTCTCTCTCCTTCCCTACATCACCCCCCATCTCTCTCTCTCCTTCCCTACATCACCCCACATCTCTCTCTCTCCTTCCCTACATCACCCCACATCTCTCTCTCTCTCCTTCCCTACATCACCCCACATCTCTCTCTCTCTCCTTCCCTACATCACCCCACATCTCTCTCTCTCTCTCTCCTTCCCTACATCACCCCCCATCTCTCTCTCTCTCTTTCCTTCCCTACATTACCCCACATCTCTCTCTCTCTCCTTCCCTACATCACCCCCCATCTCTCTCTTTCCTTCCCTACATTACCCCACATCTCTCTCTCTCTCCTTCCCTACATCACCCCCCATCTCTCTCTTTCCTTCCCTACATCACCCCACATCTCTCTCTCTCTCTTTCCTTCCCTACATTACCCCCCATCTCTCTCTCTCCTTCCCTACATCACCCCACATCTCTCTCTCTCTCTCTCCTTCCCCTACATCACCCCACATCTCTCTCTCTCTCTTTCCTTCCCTACATTACCCCCCATCTCTCTCTCTCCTTCCCTACATCACCCCCCATCTCTCTCTCTCTCTCTCCTTCCCTACATCACCCCCCATCTCTCTCTCTCCTTCCCTACATCACCCCACATCTCTCTCTCTCTCCTTCCCTACATTACCCCCCATCTCTCTCTCTCCTTCCCTACATCACCCCACATCTCTCTCTCTCCTTCCCTACATCACCCCACATCTCTCTCTCTCCTTCCCTACATCACCCCACATCTCTCTCTCTCTCTTTCCTTCCCTACATCACCCCACATCTCTCTCTCTCCTTCCCTACATCACCCCCCATCTCTCTCTCTCCTTCCCTACATCACCCCACATCTCTCTCTCTTTCCTTCCCTACATCACCCCACATCTCTCTCTCTTTCCTTCCCTACATCACCCCCCATCTCTCTCTCTTTCTCCTTCCCTACATTACCCCCCATCTCTCTCTCTTTCCTTCCCTACATCACCCCACATCTCTCTCTCTCTCTCCTTCCCTACATCACCCCACATCTCTCTCTCTCTTTCCTTCCCTACATCACCCCACATCTCTCTCTTTCCTTCCCTACATCACCCCACATCTCTCTCTTTCCTTCCCTACATCACCCCCCATCTCTCTCTTTCCTTCCCTACATCACCCCCCTTCTCTGTCTCTCTCTCTCCTTCCCTACATCACCCAACATCTCTCTCTCTCTCCTTCCCTACATCACCCCCCATCTCTCTCTCTCCTTCCCTACATCACCCCACATCTCTATCTCTCCTTCCCTACATCACCCCCCATCTCTCTCTCTCTTTTTCCTTCCCTTCATCACCCCCCATCTCTCTGTCTCTCTCTCTCCTTCCCTACATCACCCCCCACCTCTCTCTCTCTCCTTCCCTACATCACCCCACATCTCTCTCTCTCTCTCTCTTTCCTTCCCTACATTACCCCCCATCTCTCTCTCTCTCTCTTTCCTTCCCTACATCACCCCACATCTCTATCTCTCCTTCCCTACATCACCCCACATCTCTATCTCTCCTTCCCTACATCACCCCCCATCTCTCTGTCTCTCTCTCTCCTTCCCTACATCACCCCCCACCTCTCTCTCTCCTTCCCTACATCACCCCACATCTCTCTCTCCTTCCCTACATCACCCCACATCTCTCTCTCTCCTTCCCTACATCACCCCCCACCTCTCTCTCTCTCCTTCCCTACATCACCCCACATCTCTCTCTCTCCTTCCCTACATCACCCCCCACCTCTCTCTCTCTCCTTCCCTACATCACCCCACATCTCTCTCTCTCCTTCCCTACATCACCCCCCACCTCTCTCTCTCTCCTTCCCTACATCACCCCACATCTCTCTCTCTCCTTCCCTACATCACCCCCCACCTCTCTCTCTCTCCTTCCCTACATCACCCCACATCTCTCTCTCTCCTTCCCTACACCACCCCACATCTCTCTCTCTCTCCTTCCCTACATCACCCCACATCTCTCTCCTTCCCTACACCACCCCACATCTCTCTCCTTCCCTACATCACCCCACATCTCTCTCTCTCTCTCTCCTTACCTACATCACCCCACATCTCTCTCTCTCCTTCCCTACATTACCCCACATCACCCCACATCTCTCTCTCTCTCTCTCCTTACCTACATCACCCCACATCTCTCTCTCTCCTTCCCTACATCAGCCCACATCTCTCTCCTTCCCTACATCAGCCCACATCTCTCTCTCTCCTTCCCTACATCAGCCCACATCTCTCTCTCTCCTTCCCTACATCAGCCCACATCTCTCTCTCTCCTTCCCTACATCACCCCCACATCTCTCTCTCTCCTTCCCTACATCACCCCACATCTCTCTCTCTCTCCTTCCCTACATCACCCCACATCTCTCTCCTTCCCTACATCACCCCACATCTCTCTCCTTCCCTACATCACCCCACATCTCTCTCTCTCTCTCTCCTTACCTACATCACCCCACATCTCTCTCTCTCCTTCCCTACATTACCCCACATCACCCCACATCTCTCTCTCTCTCTCTCCTTACCTACATCACCCCACATCTCTCTCTCTCCTTCCCTACATCAGCCCACATCTCTCTCCTTCCCTACATCAGCCCACATCTCTCTCTCTCCTTCCCTACATCAGCCCACATCTCTCTCTCTCCTTCCCTACATCACCCCCCATCTCTCTCTCTCTCTCTCCTTCCCTACATCACCCCCCATCTCTCTCTCTCTCTTTCCTTCCCTACATTACCCCACATCTCTCTCTCTCTCCTTCCCTACATCACCCCACATCTCTCTCTCTCTCCTTCCCTACATCAGCTCACATCTCTCTCCTTCCCTACATCACCCAACATCTCTCTCCTTCCCTACATCACCCCACATCTCTCTCCTTCCCTACATCAGCCCCCATCTCTCTCTCCTTCCCTACATCAGCCCCCATCTCTCTCTCCTTCCCTACATCAGCCCACATCTCTCTCTCTCCTTCCCTACATCAGCCCACATCTCTCTCTCTCCTTCCCTACATCACCCCACATCTCTCTCCTTCCCTACATCACCCCACATCTCTCTCCTTCCCTACACCAGCCCCCATCTCTCTCTCCTTCCCTACATCACCCCACATCTCTCTCTATCCTTCCCTACATCACCCCACATCTCTATCTCTCCTTCCCTACATCAGCGCACATCTCTCTCTCTCATTCCCTACATCAGCCCACATCTCTCTCTCTCCTTCCCTACATCAGCCCACATCTCTCTCCTTCCCTACATCAGCCCACATCTCTCTCTCTCCTTCCCTACATCAGCCCACATCTCTCTCCTTCCCTACATCACCCCCACATCTCTCTCTCTCCTTCCCTACATCACCCCCACATCTCTCTCTCTCCTTCCCTACATCACCCCCACATCTCTCTCTCTCCTTCCCTACATCACCCCCCATCTCTCTCTCTCCTTCCCTACATCACCCCCCCATCTCTCTCTCTCTTTCCCTACATCAGCCCACATCTCTCTCTCTCCTTCCCTACATCACCCCCCCCATCTCTCTCTCTCCTTCCCTACATCAGCCCACATCTCTCTCTCTCCTTCCCCTACATCAGCCCACATCTCTCTCTCCTTCCCTACATCACCCCCCCATCTCTCTCTCTCCTTCCCTACATCACCCCCCCATCTCTCTCTCTCCTTCCCTACATCACACCCCCATCTCTCTCTCTCCTTCCCTACATCACCCCCCCATCTCTCTCTCTCCTTCCCTACATCACCCCCCCATCTCTCTCTCTCCTTCCCTACATCACCCCCCCATCTCTCTCTCTCCCTCCCTACATCAGCCCCCCATCTCTCTCTCTCCTTCCCTACATCAGCCCACATCTCTCTCTCTCCTTCCCTACATCAGCCCACATCTCTCTCTCTCCTTCCCTACATCAGCCCACATCTCTCTCTCTCTCCTTCCCTACATCAGCCCACATCTCTCTCTCTCACCTTCCCTACATCAGCCCACATCTCTCTCTCTCCTTCCCTACATCAGCCCACATCTCTCTCTCTCCTTCCCTACATCAGCCCACATCTCTCTCTCTCCTTCCCTACATCAGCCCACATCTCTCTCTCTCCTTCCCTACATCAGCCCACATTTCTCTCTCTCCTTCCCTACATTACCCCACATCTCTCTCTCTCCTTCCCTACATCAGCCCACATCTCTCTCTCTCCTTCCTTACATCAGCCCACATCTCTCTCCTTCCCTACATCACCCCACATCTCTCTCCTTCCCTACATCACTCCACATCTCTCTCCTTCCCTACATCACCCCCCATCTCTCTCTCTCCTTCCCTACATCACCCCACATCTCTCTCCTTCCCTACATCACCCCCATCTCTCTCTCTCCTTCCCTACATCACCCCCCATCTCTCTCTCTCCTTCCCTACATCACCCCACATCTCTCTCTCTCCACATTTCTCTCTCACTGTCTGACAGAAGTGTGTTAAGCGCTGTATCGATCGCCGTGGTAGCGAGGTCTCAGCTGTCACTCAAGCTGTCAGTCAGAGAGACGGACTGTACTCTGATGTGTGCTGCAGAGGGTGCCTGTAAAAGGCTGCTGTGCGTGTGCGTGTGATAAATAGAGCGAGTGAGGGAGTCAGAGAGGGAGAGAAAGAGAGAGAGCATTTAGTTGTAACCACAGAAGCAACCCCAAGACATCATCAAACGTCTTTCATTGCCACAGTTCCTATATATGGGCATTGAGCAGGTGGAAAAACGTGTCCTTCTCTGTCGCATATCTTGCATATGTGTGTTTGAGTGGAGGGGGTTCCATCTCTCTCTCTCTCCTCTCTTCTCTCTCCTCTCTTCTCTCTCCTCTCTCCTCTCTTCTCTCTTCTCTCTTCTCTCTCTCTCTCTCTCTCTCTCTCTCTCTCTCTCTCTCTCTCTCTCTCTCTCTCTCTCTCTCTCTCTCTCTCTCGGCACACAGACGTGGATCCTCTGTCCTCTCCATGTGAATGCAGACTGATGCCATGACAACCAAGGACCACTTTAGGTGTGTGTGGGTGTGTTTGGTAAAGCAATGCAGGGTTCCTTCAGCTGAAAGTACAGCTTCTTACAGGGAAAAAAGTATGAACTTTTTCACTGTGGAGCCCCTGCAGAGAGAACGATGGTGAGAGAGATGGGGGGAGGGAGAGAGGGAGTGGGAGAGAGGGAAAGCAAAGGGTTCACACGGTTGCTAGGCAACACAGACATTCATAAAGTAGCAGGCGTGGGATATCCGCCCACTACAACCATTGACAAATCTGTACCAGATCAGGTGCGTCAGAGCACTGCTCTATATCAGACACACACGCATACGGAAACACACACCCACACACATACGCACAGGAATGCACGGCTGCACTCTGCACGGCTGTACGCACGCACATTGGGCCGAGTGCTCCCGAGTGGTGCAGCGGTCTAAGGCACTGCATCACAGTGCTAGAGGCGTCACTACAGACACCCTAGTTCAAATCCAGGCTGTATCACAACCAGCCGTGATTGGGAGTCCCATAGGGCGGCGCACAATTGGCCTGGTGTCGTCCGGACCGTCATTGTAATTAAGAATTTATTCTTAACTGACTTGCCTAGTTAAATAAAGGTTCAATTCAACAACAACAAAAACAGTGCAGGTTAGGAGAATCCAGGGTAAATGAATGGAGCTGGAAGGGTGTGTGTCCAATGTTGCAGCCATAGTAAGCTGTAGTGACCTTGTCACGCCCAGCCATCCTCTCGTCATCTCGCTAGAACATTCTGCTGACATTGTCAGGCGCTACCCTTGGGTTTCTTAGAGCCGCTGGGAGTGTTTGTGTGTTGCCCTCAGGGTTGCAGATAACTGTGTCCTGGAGGGGAAAAGAAAATAACAGAGATTCTGGAGGTCTGATAAGAGAGAGAGTCTTGGGGAACAGAGGTTCTGGAGGTCTGATAAGAGAGAGAGTCTTGGGGAACAGAGGTTCTGGAGGTCTGATAAGAGAGAGAGTCTTGGGGAACAGAGGTTCTGGAGGTCTGATAAGAGAGAGAGTCTTGGGGAACAGAGGTTCTGGAGGTCTGATAAGAGAGAGAGTCTTGGGGAACAGAGGTTCTGGAGGTCTGATAAGAGAGAGAGTCTTGGGGAACAGAGGTTCTGGAGGTCTGATAAGAGAGAGAGTCTTGGGGAACAGAGGTTCTGGAGGTCTGATAAGAGAGAGAGTCTTGGGGAACAGAGGTTCTGGAGGTCTGATAAGAGAGAGAGTCTTGGGGAACAGAGGATGAGGAAGAGGTGGGGTCAGATGTTTGAGTTTCCTATCATTCATAACCAAGATCAAATTGTTTTGATGAAATATAACTTTCCACTTTGTTCTTATACAGACTTCAATACACTTGAATATTTTTCATATGTGACTATTGTTATTTAAATTGATCATTGAGAAACACCCCCTGGATGTCTTGTGATGGTTTGCTCCATAGAACACACTGGTTGGAGTGTTCCAATGTGCTGGTTCGAAACCCCAACTAGGTGAAACATCTGCCAATGTGCCCTTGAGCAAGGCACTTAACCCTAATTGCTCCTGTAAGTCGCTCTGGATAAGAGTATCTGCTATGTAACTAACGTTACAATGTAAAAGTCATGTAAATGCCATGTGGGTCCCATGTGGCTCAGTTGGTAGAGCATGGCGCTTGCAATGCCAGGGTTGTGGGTTCGTTGTGGGCACTCACTACTGTAAGTCTCTCTGGATAAGAGCGTCTGCTGAATGACTCAAACGTAAGAAAGGTAAGATAAGTGGAGATGCGTGTGCGTGTGTTTGTGTGTAATTACATTCATTTCTCATGGCTAATATTTATGGAGAATGCATTAAGTATCAAATCAAATCAAGCTTTCAGACATGGAATGCAACACAATGTGCTTCACAGGAAAAAACGATGAAAATAAAAATATATTTACATTACAACAAACATAAGAGGATAAAATATCAAATTAAACTGAATGACTAAAAAGCACCCTAAGGAAAAGTAAAGCTAAAAAGGTGTGTTTTAAGATCTTTTTTAAATATGTCCAGTTCGGCCCTCCTCAGGTTCTCTGGCAGACTATTCCAGAGGCTGGGGGCATAGTAACTGCCTCTCCATGACTCCTGGTCCCAGGCTTTGGGATAGTTAAAAGGCCAGTGCCAGAGGACCTGAGTGACCTACTGGGTACATAACTTAAAAGCATGTCTGACATGTATTGAGGTGCACAATCGTGGATTGATTTACAAACCAATAGAAATTATTTCAAAAAATGTACAGGCAGCCAGTACCGAGACCTTAAAACCGGTGTAATGTGTGCTCTCCATCTGGTCTTGGTCAGTACCAGTGCTGCAGAATTCTGTATGTTTTGCAGTTGACCGATGGCTTTCTTGGGTAGACCAGACAGGGAGAGCATTACAGGAGTCAAGCCTGCTTGTAATAAAAGCATGGATGAGTCTCTCTGTATCAGCCTTAGAGAGAAACGGCCGCACCTTGGTATTGTTCCTCTGGTGGTAAAAATATATTGGTCACATTCCTAATGTTTGATTCGAAATGGAGTTCAGAATCTAAAATAACACCTTGTTTTTTACCTGGTGTTTTATCTGTCTTGTCTGTGAATTAAAATGTGCCCCCAGATTTTCTCTCTGTGCTTTGGCGCCAACAATAAGTACCTTGTTCTTGTCTTGATTTAGTTGGAGGAAGTTGTGAGCCATCCAAGTATTTAAATCACTAATAGAGTCTAATAAATTATCCGTAGAGGTAAAATCCTCTGGTAACACAGAAATATAAAGTTGTCTGCGTAGCAGTGAAAATCAATGCTGTGCTTTCTGATAACGCTGCCAAGGGGTAACATATATAAACTGAACAGTAGCAGACCCAAAATCGAACGTTGTGGGACGCCACAACTCTCGACTGGTTAAATAGGTCCTAAAGGACAGAGAGCTCTTTGGCATCTGTGTTGGCTTTAAGATAATTTACCACTTTAACTAAGGCTGTCTCTGTGCTGTGGTGGGCCCTAATACCACTTTGGATTTTTTTTTAATTGCTGGTTGAAAAAAAAAATCTTAAGAATTTTGCTTAAGAATTGAAGGTTGGAGATTGGCTGAAAATTGCAGAGAGCTGAAGAATCTAGATTACGTTTCTTCAGAAGGGGTTTCACCATAGCAGTTATTAGTGCAGTGGGGAAAGTACCTGTGAAGTGATTAACAATTGCTTTCACTTCTTCACATATGCAATTAAAAACTGTTTTGAAGAAGGTGGTGGGGATAGGATCGAGAAGGCAGGTAGAAGGCTTAAGTTGTGATATCACTTTCCTGAGCATGTCTGTGTCAACCAGGGAAAATAAATCCACAGTGCCTTTGCGTGGTAGTCTAGGGCACATATCAAACTTCATCAGGTCTTGCTTGACTGATAAACATTAGGCTGGGTATCTCTGAAATATGCCGCAAACTCATCACATTTAGATGTAGAGGAAAGTTCACATAGGTTTGCGAGGGTAGGATTTATCAGGCCATCAATGGTCGAGAAGAGCACTGTCGAATTATTCTGATTAATAGTGATCAAGTTACAAAAATGAGCCCATCTGGCTTTGACTTTCTCCACTTCCGGTCAATTAAATGTATTCGTTTCCTCCCTCATCTCTGTTTGGATGTGGCCTTTTTAACTTTACTGGAGCTATGGCATCAATGGTTTCCTTTCATTTGCTATTAAAGTTCTCAACTAAATCATCACAAGAAGAAGGCAGAATAGGTGGTGGAGTGTTGTTCATACACTCAATAACATCTGTATCAACGTCAGAGGTAAGATAGTATTTCTTAATAATGCGTTCAGTATTTCACTGCACTATGGGCAACAAGGTAGTAAAAAATATGGAGTGGTGATCAGATAAAGCAAGTTCAACAATAGAAGATATGTCAATAGAAAGCCCCTTGGTAATAACCAGGTCCAGAGTATGGTTGCGGTTATGGGTGAGCCCGGTAACATGTTAGATAAAGTCCATAGAGTTCAAAAGATGAATATGTTCGATGGCCTTGGCGTCAGTCTCTTAGTCAACATGAAAATTAAAATCGCCCAACACAATGATTTTATCATAGTTCTCAAGGACAATAGAGAAATCAGTAAAGAAAGTCGGGCAGTACTTTGGTGGCCTCTACAGGTAACTGATGCAAGCAGTAGAATCAGATTTAAAAAAACATGTAAAAAATACACCTAATGGAGCAGCGGGGACTGTGAAGAGATACATACACACACACAGGAACAGCTTGGGGCGGCAGGTAGCCTAGTGGTTAGAGCGTTGGGCCAGTAATTGCTAGATCGAATCCCCGAGCTGACAAGGTAAACATCTGTCGTTCTGTCCCTGAACAAGGCAGTTAACTGCTGTTCCTAGGCCGTCATTGGAAATAAGAATTTGTTCTTAACTGACTTGCTTGGTTAGATAAAAAATAAAAACAAATTACCAGCCATTTCTGTAGGAGTTGATGTGTTTCTGTTGCTTTTTCTGACAGGGAGGACTGGATCAGTACCAGACCCTGTCTGTCAGTCTCTAAAACAGTTTAATGTTGCTGGGACTGGAGCACTACCAGACCCTGTCTGCCAGTCTCTAAAACAGTTTAATGTTGCTGGGACTGGAGCACCACCAGACCCTGTCTGTCAGTCTCTAAAACAGTTTGATGTTGCTGGGACTGGAGCACTACCAGACCCTGTCTGTCAGTCTCTAAAACAGTTTAATGTTGCTGGGACTGGAGCACTACCAGACCCTGTCTGTCAGTCTCTAAAACAGTTTGATGTTGCTGGGACTGGAGCACTACCAGGCCCTGTCTGTCAGTCTCTAAAACAGTTTGATGTTGGAGCACCACCAGGCCCTGTCTGTCAGTCTCTAAAACAGTTTGATGTTGCTGGGACTGGAGCACTACCAGACCCTGTCTGTCAGGGAGCTAACATTAATGATATGCATGTCAATCTCTCATGGCTCAAAGTGGAGGAGAGATTGACTTCCTCTCTACTTGTTTTTGTAAGAGATGTTGACAAGCTGAATGTACCGAGGTGTCTGTTTAAACTACTAGCATACAGCTCGGACACCCATGCATACCCCACAAGACATGACACAAGGTCTCTTTACAGTCCCCAAGTCCAGAACAGACTATGGGAGGCGCACAGTACTACATAGAGTCATGACTACATGGAACTCTATTCCACATCAGGTAACTGATGCAAGCAGTAGAATCAGGTCAAAATAAGTAGAATCAGTAAAAACCAGGTCAAAATACACCTAATGGAACAGTGGGGACTGTGAAGAGACACACACACATGAACAGGTACACGCATACACACACAAGCGCTAGCACATGCACTCTACACACACGTGCATTGTAATATTGTTGTATTGTGGTGTTATACATGTTGTATTGTATATATGTAGTGGTGTAATAATGTTATATGATGTACTGTTTTATCTTTTCTTTAATAAGTGCCTTAATGTGTTTGGACCCCAGGAAGAGTAGCTGCTGCCTATTCAACAGCTAATGGGATCCCTAATGAATACAAATACAGCTTTGCTATAGGATGCATTTAAAACTGAGATTCGGTTTGCCTGCGTTACAGCAAGGTCGTGTACTTAGAAAGCATGTTTCCTTTTCTCTCAGCCGAGCTAACAGCCAGAGGATCTCTTCCCTAAGATGCTTGATGGTGGTACATTTAGGGCAGACAAATCCCTGTCCATTTTCCAGTTCCACCTGATCTGCATCTTTTGGAAATCATCTTCCAGCTGTGGATAAAACCACTGGTGGGCTAGCACTGCTACCGTTAGCTGCTAGCCATCATGAAAACGGAGCAGACTAACTGCTACTTAACAGGAATCCGGGACACAAACTGACGGGGTAAGCCATAAAGGCTGACCCTGCCATGGACCCAGTAGAAATACAAACTTGAGCTATTATTAAAAACGATTTAACGTAATCTATTTCATAAAAACAACTAACCGAGTGTAGTTGTGGCCAAAAGTTTTGAGAATGACACAAATATACATTTTCACAAAGTCTGCTGCCTCAGTTTGTATGATGGCAATTTGCATATACTCCAGAATGTTATGAAGAGTGATCAGATGAATTGCAATTTTTGCAAAGTCCCTCTTTGCCATGCAAATGAACTGAATCCCCAAAAAACATTTCCACTGTTTTTCAGCCCTGCCACAAAAGGACCAGCTGACATCATGTCAGTGATTCTCTCGTTAACACAGGTGTGAGTGTTGACGAGGACAAGGCTGGTGATCACTCTGTCATGCTGATTGAGTTTGAATAACAGACTGGAAGCTTCAAAAGGAGGGTGGTGCTTGGAATCGTTGTTCTTCTTCTGTCAACCATGGTTACCTGCAAGGAAACACGTGCCATCATCATTGCTTTTCACAAAAAGGGCTTCACAGGCAAGGATATTGCTGCCAGTAAGATTGCACCTAAATCAACCATTTATCGGATCAGCAAGAACTTCAAGGAGAGCGGTTCAATTGTTGTGAAGAAGGCTTCAGGGTGCCCAAGAAAGTCCAGCAAGCGCCAGGACCGTCTCCTAAAGTTGATTCAGCTGCGGGATCAGGGCACCACCAGTACAGAGCTTGCTCAGGAATGGCAGTAGGCAGGTGTGAGTGCATCTGCACGCACAGTGAAGTGAAGAATTTTGGAGGATGGCCTGGTATCAAGAAGGGCAGCAAAGAAGCCACTTCTCTCCAGGAAAAACATCAGGAACAGACTGATATTCTGCAAAAGGTACAGGGATTGGACTGCTGAGGACTGGGGTAAAGTCATTTTCTCTGATGAATCCCCTTTCCGATTGTTTGGGGCATCTGGAAAAAAGCTTGTCCGGGGAAGACAAGGTGAGCGCTACCATCAGTCCTGTGTCATGCCAACAGTAAAGCATCCTGAGACCATTCATGTGTGGGGTTGCTTCTCAGCCAAGGGAGTGGGCTCACTCACAATTTTGCCTAAGAACACAGCCATGAATAAAGAATGGGAGAAACTTCTCCCAACCATCCAGGAACAGTTTGGTGACGAACAATGCCTTTTCCAGCATGATGGAGCACCTTGCCATAAGGCAAAAGTGATAACTAAGTGGCTCTGGGAACAAAACATCGATATTTTGGGTTCATGGCCAGGAAACTCCTCAGACCTTAATCCCATTGAGGACTTGTGGTCAATCCTCAAGAGGCGGGTGGACAAACAAAACCCCACAAATTCTGACAAACTCCAAGCATTGATTATGCAAGAATGGGCTGCCATCAGTCAGGATGTGGCCCAGAAGTTAATTGACAGCATGCCAGGGCGGATTGCAGAGGTCTTGAAAAAGAAGGGTGAACACTGCAAATATTGACTCTTTGCATCAACTTCATGTAATTGTCAATAAAAGCCATTGACACTTATGAAATGCTTGTAATTATACTTCGGTATTCCATAGTAACATCTGACAAAAATATCTAAAGACACTGAGGCAGCAGACTTTGTGAAAATTAATATTTGTGTCATTCTCAAAACTTTTGGCCACGACTCTATACTGTTTTGTTGAGCACTCTGATGACTTTTCATCAGAAATATGTGAAATATTTTCAGCTCGTATTTATGGTTGATGCATTTTGTGTGTGTCCACGCAGGTGGTCGTGTGTTTGTGTGTGCTTATGAGCACACGTTTGTGTGTGTGTGTGTAATTACTCTCTCATAATCCATATGACCCAACACAGTTCGTTTATGATTGTGTTACCGTCGCTAGTGTTAATGTGCAAAACTATTCATCTTCCCTGGCATTTCCATGTTAAATATTCATACATTAGCTAATACAGTTAGCATGAGATTGGTTCCCACTGGCTAGTCCTTCTAGTCAAGTCAGCATTTTCCCACAACTCACTGTCTACTGCTAAGGTTCAGTCTCGGCTGGCGTTGCTAATGTTGGCTATGATGCTATTAGACAACGTAATACAGTATTTGCCTATGTGGGTTCTACTTTGCAACTTATGTTCATCAGTAATATGCAATTGACTCCAGATAAGTACACTAAGTTTAAATGTGCAGCGCACTTCACCATTTCCAAGTTATCCTTCTAGATACTGTACAGTGCCTATAGAAAGTCTACACCTCCATTTTGTTGCATTACAAAGTGGGATTGAAATAGATGTAATTGTAATTTTTTTGTCATTGATCTACACAAAATACTTGTTATACGCCATAACAAAGTGAAAAGTAAATTATATATTTTTTTACAAATTAATACAACTTAAATAATTAAAATATAATTGTTGCATAATTACTCTCCGCCTTTGTTTAGGCAAGCCTAAATTAGTTCAGAAGTCAAATTTGGCTTAACAAATCACATGATAAATTATATGGCCTCACTCTGTGTGAAATAGTGGTTGACCCGTTTTTTTTGAATGACTACACCCCCTTCTTTTGTCCCCCATACATACAACATAAATAAGTTAAATGGCTGTGATAGGAGAAAATAAACATATTACTGTCACGGTCATGAGGAGAGACGGACCAAGGCGCAGCGTGATTAAAGTTCCACATCTTTTAATGAAGCGAAACTTCCAAACAAAACAATAAACAAACAACGAAACGTGACATCAGTGGTGCTACATGCACATACACAAAACAATATCCCACAAAGCAGGTGAGAACAGGGACACCTTAAGTATGATCCCCAATTAGAGACAACGATAATCAGCTGCCTCTAATTGGGAACCATACTCAATCCCAAACATAGAAATAGGAAAACTAGAACACCCCCCTAGTCACGCTCTGACCTAAACACCATAGAGAACCGAGGGCTCTCTATGGTCAGGGCGTGACAATTACGCATATGCAGTCTTCTTTAGTGCACTTATTCAAAGTCCCAAGCCATTGCACAAGAAAACTTAGGTTCAAGGCAATATTCAAGGGCGTTGTAGTTTTTTATGGTTAATGTCATCTCTCCTTTAAATTATACCTATTTAAATGTTGTGGTTTTGGGGTACAGTGGTGAAAGTGGCATGTTTGGGAATCTCTCTCTCTCTCTCTCTCTCTCTCTCTCTCTCGTATGATTTAACAGTTGGACCATACAGCCACTCTACAAAGGTCATAAATCCTCTTCCTCTGCCACACATACTAAGGGTCCCCACTACGTCATATCTACTTTATGGTCCCTCCTAGAGAGTCATACTGACTGAGTCACCCCAGGCCTTCATGACCAGCTAATATACAACTCGGCATATTTTATGATTCAACTCTGTTCCTCACAAGTGGTGATAAGGAAGTTGCTGTGGAATCCAAGTGGAGGCAGAAATCATCTCCTTGGAAAGTGGCATTTCTGCAGTATATAATCTGCATCACATGATTATAGGAATGGCCGCTGGATACTGGTGCTTGGTGTCATTGGAGGGCTGAAGAATAAGTCAGAGACCTACACTAGCTAAACGAGGACTGAACAACAAGTTAGAGACCTACATTAGCTAAACAAGGACTGAACAACAAGTTAGAGACCTACACTAGCTAAACAAGGACTGAGGGACAAGTCAGAGACCTACACTAGCTAGACAAGGACTGAACAACAAGTTAGAGACCTACATTAGCTAAACGAGGACTGATAAACAAGTTCGAGACCCACACTAGCTAAACAAGGACTGAGGGACAAGTTAGAGACCTACACTAGCTAAACAAGGACTGAGGGACATGTCAGAGACCTACACTAGCTAAACGAAGACTGGAATACAAGTTAGAGACCTACACTAGCTAAACAAGGACCGAGGAACAAGTTAGAGACCTACACTAGCTAAACGAGGACTGGATAACAAGTTAGAGACCTACACTAGCTAAACAAGGACTGAGGAACAAGTTAGAGACCTACACTAGCTAAACGAGGACTGGAAAACAAGTTAGAGACCTACACTAGCTAAACAAGGACTGAACAACAAGTTAGGGACCTACACTAGCTAAACGAGGACTGAACAACAAGTTAGAGACCTGCACTAGCTAAACGAGGACTGAACAACAAGTTAGAGACCTACACTAGCTAAACGAGGACTGAACAACAAGTTAGAGACCTACACTAGCTAAACGAAGACTGGAATACAAGTTAGAGACCTACACTAGCTAAACAAGGACCGAGGAACAAGTTAGAGACCTACACTAGCTAAACGAGGACTGGATAACAAGTTAGAGACCTACACTAGCTAAACAAGGACTGAGGAACAAGTTAGAGACCTACACTAGCTAAACGAGGACTGGAAAACAAGTTAGAGACCTACACTAGCTAAACGAGGACTGGAAAACAAGTTAGAGACCTACACTAGCTAAACAAGGACCGAGGAACAAGTTAGAGACCTACACTAGCTAAACAAGGACTGAGGAACAAGTTAGAGACCTACACTAGCTAAACGAGGACTGGAAAACAAGTTAGAGACCTACATTAGCTAAATGAGGACTGGAAAACAAGTTAGGGACCTACACTAGCTAAACGAGGACTGAACAACAAGTTAGAGACCTGCACTAGCTAAACGAGGACTGAAAAACAAGTTCGAGACCCACACTAGCTAAACAAGGACTGAGGGACAAGTCAGAGACCTACACTAGCTAAACGAGGACTGAGGGACATGTTAGAGACCTACACTAGCTAAACGAGGACTGAGGGACAAGTTAGAGACCTACACTAGCTAAACAAGGACTGGAAAACAAGTTAGAGACCTACACTAGCTAAACAAGGACTGAGGGACAAGTTAGAGACCTGCACTAGCTAAACAAGGACTGAGGAGCAAGTTAGAGACCTACACTAGCTAAACGAGGACTGGGGGACAAGTTAGAGACCTACACTAGCTAAACAAGGACTGGAAAACAAGTTATAGACCTACACTAGCTAAACAAGGACTGAGGGACAAGTCAGAGACCTACACTAGCTAAACGAGGACTGAGGAACAAGTTAGAGACCTACACTAGCTAAATGAGGGAGTTGGCAGTTGGTTTTCTGTATAAAGTAATCTATCAATGCAAGATAATCGCTCCCCTAGTATCAGTAGATGCGAGAAAGGACACTAGCCTGGTCCCAGATCTTTTTGTGTTGTCTTATCTGGTTTAGAGTCATGAGAACCAATAATTTGATGTACACTGTGTCAATCAATCCAGAAGCAGATTTCAGATCAGTGTTAGTGTGAGTAGAACCTAATGTGCTCGTTCATCAGCGGTAAAATTGTCTCTGGTTCATTTTCTGTATCTCTTGAAGATTTCAGTGCATCTCGAACTGTAATATCGAGATTTCGGCTGCAAGGCCTTTCTCAAGACACAAATGAAAGGCGAACGTTCACTAGAAAAGTTGATCAGTTGGTTGGAGCACCTGCCTGAGGTTCTGATGAAGAGGCTGTCCTTGATGTTCTACTCTGGAGACTGCAGATGTCCCGCGCTCAGATGACTCAACTGGTTGCTATAGTTACACCTTATTAATGAAGAGAAGGTGTGTACAGTATGTTCCAGGAGTAATGAATGCTGATGTCATCACTGTGTCCAAATCAGGCAGTTCTATCCAGGGAAGAGCTACGGCGGAATGGATAATTAAATGGTAATTATGATAACTCATTGTTTTCGTATTCACCATTGTCATCGTCGTTGTCATCACCATTACCATCATCCTAATTTGTGCACTGAAGTAATGGAAATAAAATAAAATCCCAATAGATCAATAGTCTTGATTCTTCATCCATACTCAGACCTGAATAAGCCCTTACTAACTAATAAAATGACCATACACCTGAGTGATATGGAGCACTCCCCATGGCTGTGTACCTTGAGGGCCCTGCTCTAGCAGTTTTCTCAAGTCCATGGGGTTAGTAATAGTGCTCAGGGAAACTGTTTCTGGCACTGGCTCTACTCAGGGAGGCCATGTTGGGGAGGTGGAGTCATTTCCTGAAAGGAGAGGTTTTCTTTGGGGTGAGCTCAGTAAGCTAATGCTGAGGTAACTGATTTCTCTAGGATTAGCTGTCCACTGAGTGTAATACCATTCTTAGAGGCTAGCCCTCTCTCTCTCGCTCCCCCCCCCCCTCTCTCCCCCTCTCTCTCCCCCGCGTTGTGTTGTGGGATGGTCTCAGAGGGACTATTGTCCTCTCATGCCCCGTTCCTCTACAACGGTTCCTGACCCCCGACCCCCTCCTCTAATCAAATATGAGGAAATGCCAGTGAATTACAGCGTCCTTCATATCTGCTGCAGTCTGAACTGCTTGGACTGTCTGTTAGGCAGGGATAGGGGAGCGAGGGAAAGAAGAGTGGGTTAGAGAGCAAGAGAGAGAGAGAGAGACTGTTTGCACAGTGCTTAGGGGACAGAAACCAGGATGAGTGGAATGAGAGAGGGAGGAAGAGATATTGAATGAAAAAAAGTGGTTGTTCTGTTTTGCTCTTTATTGTTGTATTATTTTGGTCAAGAAATGAAAAAATAAGATGAACTTTTTGAAAAGAACCTGTAAGTCTGCAAGCACACACACACACAGAACACAACGGGTCAGAGTCACATGTCCTGCAGGATAGTAGCTCCAGGGACGTGCCTGTAGTATCAACAGATTTCCTATTTGGGTTACCGGCCTGGCACGCACGCACGCACGCACGCACGCACACACACACACACACACACACACACACACACACACACACACACACACACACACACACACACACACACACACTGCTAAGAGACTCCCAATTAGTGGCCGGAGAAGGACTCTTTTTGTCTGTTCCCTTCCTGTGGCAGACACACAAGTTCCTCTGTGTCCTATCTCTCCACAGATAAAGAGAGAGCGAGGGAGGAGGGAGGAGAGAGGGAGAGAGAGGGAAAGAGAGGAAGTGTGTGTTTAAGACACCGTCTTGTTTGTGTTTGGACATGGAGCTTATTGCGTGAACCTACTCAACCTTCTCACCCCCTACACCAGGAAGTGGAGGTGGGATCAACTATTAACAGGTAACACAAACTGCCTTAGCACCTCTGAGTTGACTTGGTATGCAGATGGTGGTGTGGCGTCTCTGGTGCGCTGGCCTTTTACACACTTTCTGATTGAGTGGGGACTGGGGAGTGGGGGACTAAAGTGTCTGGTAGTAGAGAATGGCTCTCGCTTTGAGTTGAACGACTTTTACCTATTTATATAGAACAAATAGAACAAGATTGTGTTTGAGAGAGAGACAGGGAGACCGAAAGAGAGGGAGGAAATCCCTGCTTCAAACCCACTGTAGCATACTTCCTTCCCTTCCTCTGAACCAGCCCTTTTCTCTAACTCATTTTCCACCCTCCTTTCCTCGGGATTCAGTAAAACTGTTGTAGTTACTCTGAAGTAAGTTGGAGTGTATCCACTAGGCTTTCATCTTTTTCTCTCTCTTTCTCTGGTTCTCTCGGTTCATCGCTGCGTTGCTCCCGTCTGTTTTATTCTCTCCGTCGTAAGTTTGGAGTTCCTCCACTGCCTCTCTCCCTGAGATGGCTGGGTGGAAGGGAGAGAGGGAGAGGAGGGGGGAGAGGCTGGTGTGCTGGGGTGTTCTTTACACAGGCAGACGAGTAAACTTGAGGGATGAAGAGAAAAAGAGAGAGAGTAAAAAGCCAGAGTGGGATATTGGTTTGTAGATTTATGTAAAAAAGTCTGTTTCAGAGAGGGTGAGAGAGAGAGAGAAAGACAGAGAGAGAACGTGAAATAAGAACAGACGGAGTGGGAGAAAAGTGATGAAAGGGATATTGTGACAGGGAGGGATCATGATGTACATTAGGAAGTCAGAGAGGACAGAGAATGAGAAAAGAGAAGGATGGTTTGATGTGGAGGATAAAGTCAGGCATTCCTGCATTCTCCCTCCGGACCACTGCATCCAGAGATGGGTTGCACAAAGAACCCAAGTTGTCTAATAAGCCCCAGAAGGGGCTTGATGATAGAGAAAGGCTGCGTCCCAATTGGCACCATGTTTCCTTTATAGTGCACTACTTTTGAACAGGGCATATGCATTAGGGCTCCGGTCATATAGGGAATAGGATGCCATTTGGGACACAGTCTCTCTTGGGTTCTTCGTCTATCAGGAAATCCCAGTATAAAGGGTTTTGGCTGTAACTGATAAGGGGACTCAAGCATATTGACGTGAAATGTTAACCCATACCATACTATTACTGTTTGAAACCACGTGTGACTTCACCGGCTGGTACTTTACATGGGCTAGAGTAATGTGACTCAAATTCAATAGACCTGCTGGTCTTTTGTGTGTCTGTGCAACACGTGTGTGTGTGTGTGTGTGTGTGTGGGTGTGGGTGTGGGTGTGGGTGTGGGTGTGGGTGTGGGTGTGTGTGTGTGTGCAACATGTGGGTGTGTGAGAAAAGGAGCACACAGACTGAAGTTTTATATTAGCTAGTGTAAGAGGACACATTGAGTAGTGACCGTGTGTGTGTGTGTGTATACACGAGACAGATTATCTAGGGAGTGATCATTCAATCAAAGGCGATGATTCATCTTCTCTGCATGCGCTCAGTGCATGATTGATGACCCAGTGGTGTCTGGGTAATGTAGTAGAAGCAGCTAACAGGAAGATGAATGGCTGTCGGAGTGAGACAATGAGGCGGAGAGGAGGGGGGAGTCGATAGAGTTCAGGGGAAATTAACACACCAGGGGGGAGTCATGGACAACGCCACGCCCCCGTCGCCATGGCGGTACCACGGCAACCAAATATGGTGGGGTGACCCGGGCGATGTCGCAGTAATGATGATGGAGTGGTGCATTATGGGAAACACAGGCATCTATTGCCCATGCGTCTCTGGTGAGAAATGTCTGTCTTTCCTGCGCCCTCTATTGCTCACTGTTGTGTTTTCATTTGGCGTGGGTGCACATATGCCATATAGACAGGGACATTTAGTTCCAAGGGTTTTTCTGTCAACCCGCTGGGTCTCAACCTTTTCATACTGTCACAGGAATAGAACAACATGAAACTGGTTGCACACAGGACATCAGCCATTTTGGCTCAGTTGCAATGGAGTCATGGAGCGATGATCTCATGGTTTCTTCTATTTTGACTTGAAGGGAGCAACACGCAATTCTTCTCAGAAACCACTTGAGGCCGTCATGCTGTCTGGTGTTGCCCTATGTCATGTGACGGGCCGGAGGCCTCAGCGAGGGTGATGGTTATCTTCTCTCAGTAGTAGAGGGGGACCCTGGAATATGTGGTCTCCAGTCTTTCTACTATATCAACATCTGGTTACACAGGGTTATAAAGAAAGAGAGAAGAATAAAACATACTGTCACACTTTTGCCTATTAGCTTATTTTTTTGTTGCAAAATCGGTGTATTTCTGTGTATTTCCTCTATCTGGTCATGCTTGTGCTTATTAAATAAATTGCAGTACAAGCAACTCCTTAGATTCAGCAGGGGGAGCAGGCCTGAACAGTGTTTGAATTGAACCGTGTCCTTGAGGTGGATGAGTTATGATGATGGGTTGTTTGTGTGATCTGATGGTACCAAGGGCAGTAAACAAACATTGTTGATCTAACGTTCAAGGTTATACATTGAACATTGGCCGTGCTTTTCAATGTACATACACACAAATATTCTGTTGTTTCCACACGTTCCTCCCTCTCTCACGCTCTCTCTCTTTCTCTCCCTCCCTCTCCATATCAGGACTCGAAGCGCTCGGCGGAGATCGTACCATCGCCCTCCCTTGACGTGTTCTTACCGGAGGATGAGGACAATCCGTATGAGTCCGTCACCACCGCCGTGACCCGCAAGCCCTGCTCGCTGGACATCGGCCTCTTCAACGCCTGCCCCCTCAACGGTAAGGGCACACCCAAACCACCTGTTCAACAACCTCTGTATACTACATTCACCTCCGTCACCGTTGTCAGTACCGGCACTACTGTAGATTTTGAATATATACTACCGGTCACAAGTTTTAGAACACCTACTTATTCAAGGGTTCTTCTTTATTTTTACTATTTTCTAAATTGTAGAATAATAGTGAAGACATCAAAACTATGAAATAACACAAGGAATCATATAGTCAACGAAAAAGTGTTAAACAAATCAAGATATATTTTTAGATTCTTCAAATAGCCACCCTTTGCCTTGATGACAGCTTTGCACACTCTTGGCATTTTCTCAACCAGCTTCATGAGGTAGTCACCTGGAATGCATTTCAATTAACAGGTGTGCCTTGTTAAAAGTTCATTTGTGGAATTTATTTACGTCTTAATGCGTTTGAGCCAGTCAGTTGTTTTGACAAGGTAGGGTGGCTATACAGAAGTTAGCCCTCTTTGGTAAAAGACCAAGTCCATATTATTGCAAGAACAGCTCAAATAAGCAAAGCGACACGACAGTCCATCATTACTTTAAGACATGAAGGTCAGTCAATACGGAAAATGTCAAGAACTTTGAAAGTTTCTTTAAGTGCAGTCTCAAAAACATTCAGGCACTATGATGAAACTGGCTCTCATGAGGATCGCCACAAGAAAGGAAGACCCAGAGTTACCTCCGCTGCAGAGGATAAGTTAATTAGAGTTAACAGCCTCAGAAATTGCAGCCCAAATAAATGCTTCATAGAGTTCCATATGTGGAATTTCATATTTTTGATGTCTTCACTATTATTCTACAATGTAGAAATAGTAGAAATAAAGAAAAACCCTGGAATGAGTAGGTGTGTCCAAACGTTTGACCGGTACTGTATATAATGAAGTAATTACAGGAACAACGATGGTCAGCTCCGTAACTACAGTCACCTCCGTTACCATCGGCCACACCGTCACAGTCATAGATGTTGAAAATGTAGAATGAAGTAAAAACAGGACAGTGGTGAGTCACTACCGTCACCGCTGTCTGCACCCTCACAGCTATTGGATGTGAATAAAAGGGATCTGGACTCACTGATGTTTCATACTGTAGGATATCTGGAGATTAAGATAGCCCAAACTGTCACGCAGTCACCACTCAGCAGCATGTCCACATACCTAGTCCACATACTCGTTGTCATTGATACCATATCCGCTCTGTCAGTGTGTGATCCGATTTTTGATGAGGGCATAGAACTCCTTTCAGTTCTAAGCCGTCACTGCCGAACCCGTCGCAGCACAGTGACCAGGGTTCCCATTTTAATCTCTACCAATACCATGGTGGGCTACACCACGGGTTGTCCTGGCAACTGTGCCTCTACCACACTCCCAGTAAAAAGGTGGTGAGTCAGCGGTGGGTTGTCATGGTAACTGTGGTTGAATTAGTCGTGGTGAGAGTTAGGTTTGTTTTTTGGTTGGATTTTGCTGTGTGATTGACTTCTAATGGGTGAAGGAAACTTACATCTAGTTGTATACATCTCTGGTGTGTGTGGAGCTTCTTCGTGTCAGTCTACATGGACAGTCACTCTGAGTCACTCCTTCATACACACACAGACTTCAGAGGTGAGATTTCTCCGGGGGTCAGCTCCGGATAAGTGCTAACTAAACTAATCAGAGGAGGGCTGGGGGGAATCAGGGATTCCTGCATTTAGCCCAATCACTCAGATCTGTAATGAGACATGACTGTGAGCCACTCACACGCTCTCTTTTCTGGAGAGAGAAAAGAAACAAGAGACAGAGAGAGTGTGAGAGAGACATGGAGAGAAAGCGAGAGATAGAGAGAAGGAGCGACCGAAAGCGTGCGAGAGAGACATGGAACAAGGAGAAGAGCCCAGTCTGGGGCTGAACATTACACACAAAGCGTATAAAGCACATCAATATGTCTGGAATTGATTAGAGCTTTGATCAGCATGGAAATTCAAGCCTGATGCTACCTGAGCCTGATAAGCCATACATTAAAGACATTTTATGAGCCATACATTAAAGCCATTTTATGAGCCATACATTAAATACATTTTATGAGCCCTACATTAAAGACATTTTATGAACCCAAGCACCAAAAAACCCAAATGATTGTGCCGTTATCCAAAACATAGCCTATGATATACAGTATAGGCTACCGCACATTACGCACGACAGAAGAACAAAGCCCATAGTTGTAGCTAGCTACAGTGCATTCGGAAAGTACTCAGACCCTTGACTTTTTCCACATTTTGTTACGTTACAGCCTTATTCTAAAATGTATTACATTGAAAACAGGTTTTTAGAAATGTTTGCAAATGTTTGAAACATAAACAGATACCTTATTTACATAAGTATTCAGACCCTTTGCTATGAGACCCGAAATTGAGATCAGGTGCATCCTGTTTCCATTGATCATCCTTTGAGATGTTTCTACAATTTGATTGGAGTCCACCTGTGGTCAATTCAATCGATTGGACATGATTTGGAAAGTCACACACCTATCTATATAAAGTCCCACAGTTGACAGTGCATGTCAGAGCATAAAAACCAAGCTATGAGGTCGAAGGAGGTCGAAGGAATTGTCCGTAGAGCTCAGAGAAAGGATTGTGTCGAGGCACAGGTCTGGGGAAGGGTACCAAAATATTTCTGCAGCATTGAAGGTCCCCAAGGACACAGTGGCCTCCATCATTCTTAAATGGAAGAAGTTTGGAACCACCAAGACTCTTCCTAGAGCTGGCCGCCCGGCCAAACTAACCAATCAGTGGAGAAGGGCCTTGCTCAGGGAGGTGACCAAGAACCCGATGGTCACTCTGACAGAGCTCCAGAGACCCTCTGTGGAGATGGTTGTCCTTCTGGAAGGTTCTCCCTTCTCTGCAGCTCTCCACCAATCATGCCTTTTTGGTAGAGTGGCCAGACCGAAGCCACTCCTCAGTAAAAGGCACATGCCAGCCCACTTGGAGTTTGCCAAAAGGCACCTAAAGACTCTCAGACCATGAGAAATTCTCTGGTCTGATGAAACCAAGATTGAACTCTATTCCACATTGTGTTACAGCCTGAATTTAAAATGTATTAAAAATATGCTAGACACACAATACCCCACAAAGTGAAAACATGTTTTGAAATGTAAAACATGCTTTGCAAATGTATTGAAAATGAAATACAGAAATATACATAAGTATTCACACCCCTGTGTCAATACTTTGTAGAAGCGATTTTATTTTTTATTTAACTAGGCAAGTCAGTTAAGAACAAATTCTTATTTACAATGACGGCCTACCCCGTCCAAACCCAAACCCAACACTGGGCCAATTGTGCGCCACCCTATGGGATGCCCAATCACGGCCGGATGTGATGCAGTCTGGATTTGAACCAGGTACTGCAGTGTGCACTGTGATGCAGAGTCTTAGACCACTGCGCCACTCGGGAGCACAATTACAGCTGTAAGCCTTTCTGGGTAAGTCTATAAGAGCTTTCCACACCTGGATTTTGCAATATTTGCCTATTATTCTTTTCAAAATTCTTCAAGCTCTGTCAAATTGGTTGTTGATCATTGCTAGACAACCATTTTTAGATCTTGCCGTAGATTTTCTAGTAGATCCTTGAACAGGATGATCTATTTTTGATGCAATTTGAATGTAATTGGAGAGAGAGAGAGTGCTCATATGCACTCTGATTTAAAGCAATGATATTTGAGTGATAGGCTGTTTAAAACCAAACAAAAATTCTTTACAAATTTAAAAATAAGGTGACCTCCGAAAGCCAAGTGGAGATGTGTAAATTAGACATGCATTCAGTCTTTATATTACTGTAGCATAGACTATGTTAAGGAAATGTAGGCCTATCTGTCACAAGATAAAGAGTTACCATGATGAGATGAAACATGCATTGTAAACTGCGCTCCGTACTGTCTGTCCCCACTCTGAGCGTTGATGATTGATCATGCAGATAGCAGAGAGAAGGCTGCAGAGAAGACAGATTTAGACATTGAATATCATTTAATAGTTCCATTTCATGTCATACTGTTCATATAAATAATGTATTGTAATATACCGGTTTCTCACAGTTATTTATCCTGGGAAAAGGGAGTGGAGTTTGGGCAGGAAATCTCAGTAAATCTCTGTAACCCGGTTCCCAGTATTCAACCCTAGCCCAGTCACATGCTGTCCTATGCTGTAGAGTTAGCTGGCAGCGCAACAGGCAGCAGCAGATTTAAAGGAAAGACATCTGTCCTATGATGTAGAGTTAGCTGGCAGCGCAACAGGCAGCAGCTTTAAAGGAAAGACACCTGTCCTATGATGTAGAGTTAGCTGGCAGCGCAACAGGCAGCAGCAGCAGCTTTAAAGGAAAGACATCTGTCCTATGATGTAGAGTTAGCTGGCAGCGCAACAGGCAGCAGCAGATTTAAAGGAAAGACATCTGTCCTATGATGTAGAGTTAGCTGGCAGCGCAACAGGCAGCAGCAGCTTTAAAGGAAAGACACCTGTCCTATGCTGTAGAGTTAGTTGGCAGCAGCAGATTTAAAGGAAAGATACCTGTCCTATGATGTAGTTAGCTGGCAGCGCAACAGGCAGCAGCAGCTTTAAAGGAAAGACACCTGTCCTATGCTGTAGAGTTAGTTGGCAGCAGCAGCTTTAAAGGAAAGATACCTGTCCTATGATGTAGAGTTAGTTGGCAGCGCAACAGGCAGCAGCAGATTTAAAGGAAAGACATCTGTCCTATGCTGTAGAGTTAGTTGGCAGCGCAACAGGCAGCAGCAGCTTTAAAGGAAAGATACCTGTCCTATGATGTAGAGTTAGTTGGCAGCGCAACAGGCAGCAGCAGATTTAAAGGAAAGATACCTGTCCTATGATGTAGAGTTAGTTGGCAGCGCAACAGGCAGCAGCAGCTTTAAAGGAAAGATACCTGTCCTATGATGTAGAGTTAGCTGGCAGCGCAACAAGCAGCAGCAGCTTTAAAGGAAAGATACCTGTCCTATGATGTAGAGTTAGTTGGCAGCGCAACAGGCAGCAGCAGATTTAAAGGAAAGATACCTGTCCTATGATGTAGAGTTAGCTGGCAGCGCAACAAGCAGCAGCAGCTTTAAAGGAAAGATACCTGTCCTATGATGTAGTTAGCTGGCAGAAGCAGCAGCAGCTCTAAGGAGGCTCTAAACCTCTGTGGTCTTAATGAACAGAGAATACTTTTTACATCTCAAATCTACCTCCTTACTGCCTGTTACTGCAGACCTACCTGGCTGGGGCATAGGGACTTAGGGACGACTTAGGGAGGACATAGGAACTACTAACTTGTCCTCAGAGATGATGACTAAGTCAGTAGCATCCACCAAAAATAACCCTTCTGTCTCACAGTATGCATTATGTCTTAGCCTTGCAGTTTCCCCTGTCAGTGTATCTACTTAAATGTACTCTTCAATCTCTCTTTCCCTCTCTCTCTTTCCCTCTCTCTCTTTCCCTCTTTCTCTCTCTCTCTCTCTTTCCCTCTCTCTCTTTCCCTCTTTCTCTCTCTCTCTCTCTCTCTCTCTCTCTCTCTCTCTCTCTCTCTCTCTCTCTCTCTCTCTCTCTCTCTCTCTCTCTCTCTCTCTCTCTCTCTCTCTCTCTCTCTCTCTCTCTCTCTCTCTCTCTCTCTCTCTCTCTCTCTCTCCTTCACAATGTAAGGTCACCTCAAACGGCTCGTTCACAGCCACTGTGTCTCTGTGTGTGCTGCAGAGACACATAGGCTACACATACTGCATAATTAAACCTCTTCAGCACGACAGGAAACGTCAATGGGGGGAAGACACAGCACAGTAGCAATCTGTCCCCATGCAGTTACATTTAGCAAACAGCTAGAATAGTAAGGGACTCTTATATACTGTATAATCTAACAGCGTATAAAGAAGCCCACAGACAGGGATATTATGGGTCTTTTGAAAGCAGGGTGTCTTAATATAGTGACGATGAGGCTTAGAGGCCTGCAATCACGTACAGCGCAGGAGACAGACAGCTAGCTATCACCGCTAAGTGGTTAGCGGTAATGGCTATCGACTCCAAGGGTAAACACATGGGCTACTGCAGCCACACACATACACACACTCACCAAATATACGCAGAAAGGCGTGCACACACACACACACACGCACACACACACACACACACACGCACACACACACACACACACACACACACACACACACACACACACACACACACACACACACACAAATTTTCAATTGACCCTCCCACAGCATCTACTCCTCCCTTCCTCCGATCCAATGCTTCCACTCTTCTCTTCTCCCCCCTCCTTTATCCTCCTTCCCTTCTTTCCCTGAGGCTAAAGCCAAGATGTCGTTCTGTTCCAGTCCATTTCCCCCTGTGATGAAGCTCTGGAGGTGACATTTGGGTAATTGTGCTAACCAACGACAACACGAAATAACACGAAATAAGAAGCACAACTAACTCTCCAGGCTCTGCCATTAGAACAGTCATGCCCCATTGAGTATGGGCAAGGGGAGCAAGGAGGGGTGGGGTGTGGGAGGAATTGTGAGGCATACACACACACACACACACACAAACATTACACACACACACACTTTCACTCCTCCCTCCCTCCCGCGCTCTGAGATTTTCCCCGCCACTTGTTGGCAGCCATTTTGTTTGAATCATTAATGAGGAGTGGTGAACTGCTCATGAATATTCACATGTAATTGACCAACCACCTGTGTTCATGCATACAGTCAACACCATATCTCTCTAGAGTCAGAGGCTGGGGTTGTGGAATACTACCAAGATGGATATTCTTATTAGTATGGCAAGGCTGAACACAGTCAAATTATCATGAGACCAAACGGTAGGAGACAGATGGTACAATATGCTTTTCATATCAAGAGGGCAGACTAGGTTTGAACACAGCCTATACAATATTACTATGCTAATAACTATGCTTCTACTGAGCAAAAAATATCAACTCAACCTTGAAGTACCTAAGGTATACTTGGATCGGAGTTGAAGGATTTATGACAGTCAGCTGTTTGATCATAAGTTGAAGCAGTTGTTGTTAATTAGTGCAAGGCTGGAACAAAACCATACACACCCTTTGGGTCTCCAGCAATTGTTCAATTATTATTATTTTTTTACATCAAAATTGTTGGAATAAAGTTGCAAACTTTTAGCTCAAGGCTTATTCCTTCAGTGGCAGATCCTGGCTTGAAACTTTGTTTTTGTTTACTAGGTGACTCACAAGAAAACTTCCAAATCCGTCTGAGAACCACTAATCTGTGATATGAAAAAGGCCAAGATAATAGCACATCTCTGAAATGGTTTTAGATTGCTCTGGTGTGCTATCTTGCCCTAGTGATACCGCATCTCTGAAATGGTTTTAGATTGCTATGGTGCGGTATCACTAGGGCAAGATAGCACATCTCTGAAATGGTTTTAGATTGCTATGGTGCGGTATCACTAGGGCAAGATAGCACATCTCTGAAATGGTTTTAGATTGCTCTGATAGTGCCATCGAGCTGAAAGTTGTGAAAGTTCTGGGCCTTTTGATCCACAGACAGCTGAACATCAAATGACTAGAATCACCCCCTCCAAATTATGGGCTGTTAGAATTGCACATGATTTCATGTTCCTAAACACTTTTTCAGATCTGAGAACTTTCATAGGTTAAAGTTCAAGTGTGGACACACCGATAAAGACAGAGAAAAGAGAGTGTGTGTGTGTGTTAGCGTTTTGTCAGGTGCCCAGTTGTGGTGCAAGCTTTTGTTTTGCTGTGTCATGTCAAACTGTGTTAGGATAGTTCCAGAGAGAGGGGGTTTCGCTCTCTGGAAGTCCAGTTTGGATGCTCTTTCCCTGGGTGTGAAGTATCTGGGCTCCCCCTGTCCGGTTGGAGGTTCTCAAGCCTATTCTCTCGTGTGTGTGTGTGTGTGTGTGTGTGTGTGTGTGTGTGTGTGTGTGTGTGTGTGTGTGTGTGTGTGTGTGTGTGTGTGTGTGTGTGTGTGTGTGTGTGTGTGTGTGTGTGTGTGTGTGTGTGTGTGTGTGTGTGTGTGTGTGTGTGTGTGTGTGTGTGTGTGTGTGTACTATAGCATGTTGTTTTGTTGCACATTCAACACTGAAGGAAAATCCTGTATGAGATGTAGCGTTGAGAGGCAGACCTGTAATTGGTGCATTCTGCGACACGTTAGTGGGAGCTTAACTGTAATTGGTTAATGGGGTATGGCATTGGGAGCATGTGAGCTGTACACACACGCATAAACCCAAACAAACACACACATACTGTACACACACACACACCCTATATAGCCCCAGGATAATATCCCACCAGTACATAATGTACATACACACACACACATCCTATATAGCCCCAGGATAATATCCCACCAGTACATAATGTACATACACACACACACACACATCCTATATAGCCCCAGGATAATATCCCACCAGTACATACTGTACATACACACACACACACACCCTATATAGCCCCAGGATAATATCCCACCAGTACATACTGTACAGCAGGGATCATCAACTACATTCAGCCGCGGGCATATTCTTTCTTGAGTGGATGGTCGAGGGGCCGGAATATAATTACAAATCATTTGTAGACTGCAAATTGACTGCAAGAAGGCCAAACAGATATAATATTTGACGAAAACATAATCATTTCAAAACTTGATTATATTTGTATACTATCACATATATCTCCCTATAATGCGTGGGAATACTTTGTAACAGATTTCCTAAATTAAAATCACTATGAGCTGATTTGCTGGTCTTTTTACAGTCTTTTATGTCTAACAAGTTACATTTTGGGGGCAAATAAAATCACCCGCGGGCCAAATTCGGGAACCCTGCTGTACTGCATGCCTGCAGTAACTAGCTGTACAGCTGGTCTGGCGTATGAATACCGACTGGTCTGTCTGTGCTGCTAACACACAGACTGTCTTTGTAACACACACACACACCCTCTCATCAATCATCAGAGCTGACAGGCTTATTTACTCTACAGGAAAATACCATATCTGTCTATATTTATACCTCTGATCGCCATTCTCTCTCTCTCTCTCTCTCTCTCTCTCTCTCTCTCTCTCTCTCTCTCTCTCTCTCTCTCTCTCTCTCTCTCTTTCTTTCTATTTCTCTATCTATCGCTGTCTCTCTCTGTCTCGCTGTCTCTCTCTGTCTCCCCCTTTCTGTCTCTCTACCTATCTTCTCTCTCATACAAACACTTTCTTCCTCCCTCCCTCTCCTCTCTCTGCTGTATCTCTCTATCTTATATAGCCCGCTCTTTCTCTACATCTCGCTACATCTCCCATCAACTACCTCCCTCCCTCAGACTGTCTTTGTGACACCCACACACACACCCCCACGTCAAGCATCAGTGCTGACAGGCTTATTTACTCTACAAGAAAATAGAAAATATTATATCTGTTTATATTTATCCCTCTGATCGCCCCCCCCCCCCCCCCTCTCTCTATGTCTCTCTCCCTCTGTCTCTCTACCTATCTTCTCATACAAACACTTTCTTCCTCCCAGATAGGTTTGGTATACTGTATGTACGAGGGGTATTCAACATCTTACCATATGAGGTCCAGAACCTACTGGTTTTCTGTTCTATCTGATACATTAATTGCACCTACCTGGTGTCCCTGTTCTCCATCAGTCCCTGATTAGAGGGGGATCAACAGAAAAACGCAGTGGAACTGGCTTCGATGTCCAGATGTGACTTTTTCTATACCGTCAATACTATTGAAACAATTTCTTATAATTGTTTTATACATTTCAATATAAACTCAGCAAAAAAAGAAACGCCTCTTTTTCAGATCCCTGTCTTACAAAGATAATTCGTAAAAATCCAAATAACCATGAGGAGGAGATGCACTGCAGTACTTAATGCAGCTGGTGGCCACACCAGATACTGACTGTTACTTTTGATTTTGACCCCCTCTTTGTTCAGGGACACATTATTCAATTTCTGTTAGTTACATGTCTGTGGAACTTGTTCAGTTTATGTCTCAGTTGTTGAATCTTGTTATGTTCATACAAATACTTACACATGGTAAGTTTGCTGAAAATAAACGCAGTTGACAGTGAGAGGATGTTTCTTTTTTTGCTGAGTTTATATTTTAGTAATAAGCATTTCACTACACCCGCAATAACATCTGCTAAATATATGTATGTGACCAATACAATTTGATTTGATGTTATATATTTGTTGTTACTTTTTAAGTAAATGCCTGCAGTCAACTTGTGCAATACGTTAGGACATGGCTCTACAACCCTGTTGATGGAGGTTTTCGCTCCAACCCCAGTTGTAACTGACCTGATTCAGGTCAGTTACAACTGGGTAGCTCTCCAGGAACAGGTAGCTCTCCAGGAACAGGGTTGGAGTTAAAACCTACAGGACTGTAGCTCTCCAGGAGCAGGGTTGGAGTTAAAACCTACAGGACTGTAGCTCTCCAGGAACAGGGTTGGAGTTAAAACCTACAGGACTGTAGCTCTCCAGGAACAGGGTTGGAGTGAATACCTTCAGGACTGTAGCTCTCCAGGAGCAGGGTTGGAGTTAAAACCTACAGGACTGTAGCTTTCCAGGAACAGGGTTGGAGTTAAAACCTACAGGACTGTAGCTCTCCAGGAACAGGGTTGGAGTAAATACCTACAGGACTGTAGCTCTCCAGGAACAGGGTTGGAGTTAAAACCTACAGGACTGTAGCTCTCCAGGAACAGGGTTGGAGTTAAAACCTACAGGACTGTATCTCTACAGGAACATGTTTGAGTTAAAACCTACAGGACTGTATCTCTCCAGGAACAGGGTTGGAGTTAAAACCTACAGGACTGTATCTCTCCAGGAACAGGGTTGGAGTTAAAACCTACAGGACTGTATCTCTCCAGGAACAGGGTTGGAGTTAAAACCTACAGGACTGTATCTCTACAGGAACAGCGTTGGAGTTAAAACCTACAGGACTGTATCTCTCCAGGAACAGGGTTGGAGTTAAAACCTACAGGACTGTATCTCTCCAGGAACAGCGTTTGAGTTAAAACCTACAGGACTGTAGCTCTCCAGGAACAGGGTTGGAGTTAAAACCTACAGGACTGTATCTCTCCAGGAACAGGGTTGGAGTTAAAACCTACAGGACTGTAGCTCTCCAGGAACAGGGTTGGAGTTAAAACCTACAGGACTGTATCTCTACAGGAACAGGGTTGGAGTTAAAACCTACAGGACTGTATCTCTACAGGAACAGGGTTGGAGTTAAAACCTACAGGACTGTATCTCTACAGGAACAGGGTTGGAGTTAAAACCTACAGGACTGTATCTCTCCAGGAACAGGGTTGGAGTTAAAACCTACAGGACTGTAGCTCTCCAGGAACAGCGTTGGAGTTAAAACCTACAGGACTGTAGCTCTCCAGGAACAGGGTTGGAGTTAAAACCTACAGGACTGTAGCTCTCCAGGAACAGGGTTGGAGTGAATACCTTCAGGACTGTAGCTCTCCAGGAGCAGGGTTGGAGTTAAAACCTACAGGACTGTAGCTTTCCAGGAACAGGGTTGGAGTGAATACCTTCAGGACTGTAGCTCTCCAGGAGCAGGGTTGGAGTTAAAACCTACAGGACTGTAGCTCTCCAGGAACAGGGTTGGAGTTAAAACCTACAGGACTGTATCTCTCCAGGAACAGCGTTTGAGTTAAAACCTACAGGACTGTAGCTCTCCAGGAACAGGGTTGGAGTTAAAACCTACAGGACTGTATCTCTACAGGAACAGGGTTGGAGTTAAAACCTACAGGACAGTAACTCTCCAGGAACAGGGTTGGAGTTAAAACCTACAGGACTGTATCTCTACAGGAACAGCGTTGGAGTTAAAACCTACAGGACTGTATCTCTCCAGGAACAGCGTTTGAGTTAAAACCTACAGGACTGTATCTCTACAGGAACAGCGTTGGAGTTAAAACCTACAGGACTGTAGCTCTCCAGGAACAGGGTTGGAGTTAAAACCTACAGGACTGTATCTCTACAGGAACAGCGTTGGAGTTAAAACCTACAGGACTGTATCTCTCTAGGAACAGCGTTTGAGTTAAAACCTACAGGACTGTAGCTCTCCAGGAACAGGGTTGGAGTTAAAACCTACAGGACTGTATCTCTCCAGGAACAGGGTTGGAGTTAAAACCTACAGGACTGTATCTCTCCAGGAACAGGGTTGGAGTTAAAACCTACAGGACTGTATCTCTCCAGGAACAGCGTTTGAGTTAAAACCTACAGGACTGTAGCTCTCCAGGAACAGGGTTGGAGTTAAAACCTACAGGACTGTAGCTCTCCAGGAACAGGGTTGGAGTTAAAACCTACAGGACTGTATCTCTACAGGAACAGGGTTGGAGTTAAAACCTACAGGACTGTATCTCTACAGGAACAGGGTTGGAGTTAAAACCTACAGGACTGTATCTCTACAGGAACAGGGTTGGAGTTAAAACCTACAGGACTGTAGCTCTCCAGGAACAGGGTTGGAGTTAAAACCTACAGGACTGTAGCTCTCCAGGAACAGGGTTGGAGTGAATACCTTCAGGACTGTAGCTCTCCAGGAGCAGGGTTGGAGTTAAAACCTACAGGACTGTATCTCTACAGGAACAGGGTTGGAGTTAAAACCTACAGGACTGTATCTCTACAGGAACAGGGTTGGAGTTAAAACCTACAGGACTGTAGCTCTAAAGGAACAGGGTTGGAGTTAAAACCTACAGGACTGTAACTCTACAGGAACAGGGTTGGAGTTAAAACCTACAGGACTGTAGCTCTACAGGAACAGGGTTGGAGTTAAAACCTACAGGACTGTATCTCTCCAGGAACAGCGTTGGAGTTAAAACCTACAGGACTGTATCTCTCCAGGAACAGCGTTGGAGTTAAAACCTACAGGACTGTAGCTCTCCAGGAACAGGGTTGGAGTTAAAACCTACAGGACTGTATCTCTCCAGGAACAGCGTTTGAGTTAAAACCTACAGGACTGTAGCTTTCCAGGAACAGGGTTGGAGTGAATACCTTCAGGACTGTAGCTCTCCAGGAGCAGGGTTGGAGTTAAAACCTACAGGACTGTAGCTCTCCAGGAACAGGGTTGGAGTTAAAACCTACAGGACTGTATCTCTCCAGGAACAGCGTTTGAGTTAAAACCTACAGGACTGTAGCTCTCCAGGACCAGTCAAAAGTTTGGACGCCTACTCATTCAAGGGTTCTTCTTTATTTTACTATTTTATACATTTAAGAATAATAGTGAAGACATCAAAGCTATGAAATAACACATATGGAATCATGTAGTAATCAAAAAGGTGTTTAACTAATCAAAATATATTTTAGATTTTAGATTCTTCAAAGTAGCCACCCTTTGCCTTCATGACAGCTTTACACACATGATTCCATATGTGTTATTTCATAGTTTTGATGTCTTCACTATTATTCTACAATGTAGAAAATTGTAAAAATAAAGAAAAACCCTGGAATGAGCAGGTGTGTCCAAACTCTTGACAGGTACTGTATACATTTTTTTCCTAATCATTTTTCATTGGAAAGGCAGAGAAGTGTTTTTATCAAAAGCAATCACTTTTGCATGGGAAAAAACAGAATGCTACTAATTACTACACGTACTTAATTAGGCCACATTTTTGTTTTGACCCGGGAGATAATATGTCCCCCTGGTCCTCTTGAGAAGGATACCTCTGTGTGATTCCCCATGTCTGTGTCAAGGTCTAATTGGACAAATATTTGAGCGTCTGTACGTTTGTGTAGCACGACAAGGACTGACGGATAGACTACACGTGCACGGACACACATACACACACACACACTTGTGGGGAGTGTGTGTACGTCTCTCTTGTTGGCTGGTGATTGAAATGGATGGTTTTTCCCTTTAATGTGGGTGAGAAATTAGATTCTGTCCACCCTCTGCACTCGTTTCCCCTCCCTCTCTTTCCTCTCCTCCCTCTCAGTTTCTTATTTTCTCCCTAACTGATCACACACTGGGGAAATCAACTCTGACATCTGAGTCCTCGTCAGGCCACTCTTTCCTCTCTCACTCCTTCAGAGGTGTGTGTGTGTGTGTGTGTGTGTGTGTGTGTGTGTGTGTGTGTGTGTGTGTGTGTGTGTGTGTGTGTGTGTGTGTGTGTGTGTGTGTGTGTGTGTGTGTGTGTGTGTGTGTGTGAGACATTTAAGACAGAAAGAAAGGTGTGCTCAGTGTAAGGTTGGCCATTTGAGCACACATGGCAGCTGCCACATGTGAGGTTCACATCTGAACGAACTCCAGTGGAAATGCATTGCAGCCTTGACCCTCCATGGATACCTGCTGTTCTGTCTCTCTGTTTGGATTGCTCTTCGTTTGATCCAGGCTTAATTAAATCTACCCCCCTTCTCTTGCCTCTCTCTCTCCACCCCCCCCCCCCCCCTCTCTCTGTCTCTCTCTCTCTGTCTCTCTTTCAAGGCCACTCTCCCCAGGTGACTGTGACTGAGCCGGAGCTGTGTAACCATAGGAACAGCTCCTCACCAACGGGGCCTACTCCAGACTGCTCTCCCCCTTCCCCAGACACTGCCCTGAAGAGCATTGACAGAGTCATCCGCCCACAGGTGAGCCACATAATGTAAACCTCCCCCGCGCCCCACACACACACACACACACACAAGGTGAATGGTGTATTTGGTTGAGTGAAGCTGTGTAGGGATGTGGGACCACAAATAGCTGTGACCTCTAAAGTGATCTTAGCAGAAGGTAATAGGTCTTTCACATTGGAAGAATATGCAATTCTAGTACAGTGATGTTTTTATTCAATGTATCATGTCGCCATGACAACCTCTCTCTTGCTTTCTCCCTCTCTTTGTATCTCTCTGTATCTCTCTCTCTCTTTGTATCTCTATCTCCTTGTATCTCTCTCATCTCTCTCTTTTTCTTTCACATTCTTTCACTCTCATCTCTCTCTTTGTATCTCTCTTTCTCTCTCTCTCTTTGTATTTCTATCTATCTTTGTATCTCTCTTTTGCTCTCTCTGTATCTCTCTCTCTCATCTCTCTTTCTCTCTCCTCATTTTTCCATTGCAGTGTGATGCTAGTATCACACACACACACACACACACACACACACACACACACACACACACACACACACACACACACACACACACACACACACACATCATTGTAGTGTGAAGGAATACTTGGCGCCTGGCAGGAGTTGAGTTGAAGGCAGGAGTTTACGGTTGCTGCAGCAGATTTCAATATCTACCTCACTCACAAACACACATTGACCCCCCCCCCCCCGACCCCAACATGCACACATTGTCTATTTTAAATGTTTACATTTGCATATTTATATTTAGCAGGCATTCCCTGCTACTGCTATGTGTTCTCAGAGTGAAATACACAATTAAAGAGCAGAATATGCACCAGCCTAATAACAAGCTAGAGTATTAGATTCCATGATTCATTCTTGAAACTTTATTTATTTTCATATCATTGCTCCCTCTGGCTCATTTGTTGTGTAATACAGTCTGTGTAGTCAATAGAGCTTAAACACTGGCTGTATCACAACCGGCCGTGATTGGGAGTCCCATAGGGCAGCGCACAATTGGCCCAGTGTCGTCCGGGTTTGACCGGTGTAGGCCGTCATTGTAAATAAGAATTTGTTCTTAACTGACTTGCCTAGTTAAATAAAGGTTAAATAAAAAATTCGAAATAAATAAAAACTGGTGCTCTTGGGGACAGATCTAGGATCAGCTTACCCTCCCTAAATTCGAATTGTAACCATAGGGGAGGGAACAGAAAAACAGACATTAGATCGGTGTCTAGGGTGATTTTGTCCGACTTCCAAGATCATCACCATGTCAGAAAAGGGTATTGGCTCATGTCACGATGTGAATACCTTGTGTTCTTGTCGTTCTTTATTCTCCTTTCTGATCTGTTCTGCCATCTGGCCATGTTAGATTCCCAAAAACTCTTGATCTCTGACGGGAGAAGACAGGAGCAGAAAAAAGGAGGGATGTGACAAAGGGATGAGAAGATAAAGAGGGGAGATTTGTGGTGTGTGTCTGTCTGTAAGTCTTTGTCAGGGGTGTTATCATCTCAATGATCTGAAGACTTGAGGCCGTACCGCTGTTTCTACACCCCACTGGCTAAATGTCTGACTTCACTGCTAAGCCGTGTGTGTGTGTGTGTGTGTGTGTGTGTGTGTGTGTGTGTGTGTGTGTGTGTGTGTGTGTGTGTGTGTGTGTGTGTGTGTGTGTGTGTGTGTGTGTGTGTGTGTGTGTGTGTGTGTGTGTGTGTGTGTGTGTGTGTGTGTGTGTGTGTGTGTGTGTGTGTGGTGATAAAGTGAACACATGACACACCTCATGGTTGGGGAGACAGGGGTAGGGGTGTTGTTGTTTACCAGACAATCACACAGTACTAGACACCACCCTGTGATGACACCCCACTGGGCATGTTGCTTCTACACACGCAGATATACACACACAGATACAGTTGAAGTCGGAAGTTTACATACACTTAGGTTAGAGTCATTAAAACTCATTTTTCAACCACTCCACACATTTCTTGTTAACAAACTATAGTTTTGGCAAGTCGGTTAGGGCATCTACATTGTGCATGACATGTAATTATTCCAACAATTGTTTACAGACAGATTATTTCACTTATAATTCACTGTATCACAATTCCAGTGGGTCAGAAGTTTACACACACTAAGTTGACTGTGCCTTTAAGCAGCTTGTAAAATTCTAGAGAATTATGTAAGGGCTTTAGAAGCTTCCGATAGGCTAATTGACATAATTTGAGTCAATTGGAGGTGTGCCTGTGGATGTATTTCAAGGCCTACCTTCAAACTCAGCTCAGTGGCTCTTTGCTTGACATCATGTGGAAATCAGCCAAGACCTCAGAAAATAAATTGTAGACCTCCACAAGTCTGGTTCATCCTTGGGAGCAATTTCCAAACGCCTGAAGGTACCACGTTCATCTGTACAAACAATAGTATGCAAGGATGGGACCACCATGGGACCACGCAGCCGTCATACTGCTCAGGAAGGAGATGCGTTCTGTCTCCTGTAGATGAACGTACTTTGGTGCAAAAAGTGCAAATCAATCCCAGAACAACAGCAAAGGACCTTGTGAAGATGCTGGAGGAAACAGGTACAAAAGTATCTCTATCCACAGTAAAACAAGTCCTATATCGACATAACCTGAAAGGCCACTCAGCAAGGAAGAAGCCACTACTCCAAAACCGTCATAAAAAAGCCAGACTACGGTTTACAACTGTACATGGGGACAAAGATCATACTTTTTTGAGAAATGTCCTCTGGTCTGATGAAACAGAAATAGAACTGTTTGGCCATAATGACCATCGTTATGTTTGGAGGAAAAAGGGGGAGGCTTGCAAGCCGAAGAACACCATCCCAACCGTGAAGTATGGGGGTGGCAGCATCATGTTGTGGGGTTGCTTTGCTGCAGGAGGGACTGGTGCACTTCACAAAATAGATGACATCTCTCGTTCCGTCCTTTTCTCTCTCCCTCCCCTCTGGTTAATTTGTCAGACTGATGGCTTCTCTCTCTCCAAACACACTGGTGATGCACAGATAGCATGGGCTGGTTATCAGGGATATTGAGACCTTGCGTGTGTGCTCAATCGCACACATGTATGTAGACCTTTGATGCCTTTCTTGAGACATTTCCCTGATAAATCTGTGTCTTCTATCTCCTGTTGTGCTGCCAGTCTCTCTCTCCAGCTCCAGTGATCTACCGTCCAGATGAGACACTGGTTATAACTGGAAGTATTGGAGATAACAGTTACACACAAACGTGTGAACACACACACGCTCCCTATCTCAAACAGACAGACACACGGCAGAGTGTTGATAAGGCAGACTTGCCTGTCTGCCTGTGCATACTATAGATTAGATGTAGATATATGTGACATTGAGAGGTTGAGTGGATGTAGAAGCATGGTATGCAGATAAGAGGGCACGGCGTGAAGAGGGCACAACAAAACCTATTCCCCCTCAGGAGACTGAAAAGATTTGGGATGGGTCCTCAGATCCTCAAAAGGTTCTACAGCTGCACCATCGAGAGCATCCTGACTGGTTGCATCATTGCCTGTTATGGCAACTGCTCGGCCTCAGACCGCAAGGCACTACAGAGGGTAGTGTGTATGGCCCAGTACATCACTGGGGCCAAGCTTCCTGCCATCCAGAACCTCTATACCAGGCATTGTCATAGGAAGGCCCTAAAAACTGTCAAAGACTCCAGCCACCCTAGTCATAGACTGTTCTCTCTGCTACCGCACGGTAGCAAATGTATTAAAAATAAAAACAGAAATACCTTATTTACATAAGTATTCAGACCCTTTGCTATGAGACTTGAAATTGAGTTCAGGTGCATCTTGTTTCCATTGATCATTCTTGTAGAAATATCTCAACTTGATTGCAGTCCACCTGTGGTAAATCCAATTGATTCAGCATGATTTGGGAAGGCACACACCTGTCTATATATGGTACCACAGTTGACAGTGCATGTCAGAGCAAAAACCAAGCCATGAGGTCGAAGGAATTGTCCATAGAGCTCAGAGACAGGATTGTGTCAAGGCACAGATCTAGGGAAGGGTACCAAAAGATGTCTCCAGCATTGAAGGTCCGCAAGAACACAGTGGCCTCCATCATTCTTAAATGGAAGAAGTTTAGAATCGTCAAGACTCTTCCTAGAGCTGGCTGCCCGCCCAAATTGAACAATCGAGGGAGAAGGGCCTTGGTCAGGGAGATGACCAAGAACCTGATGGTCACTCTGACAGAGCTCGAGATAGGAGAACCTTCCAGAAGGACATTCACCTCTGCAGCACTCCACCGATCAGTCCTTTATGGTAGAGTAGCCAGATGGAAGCCACTCCTCAGTAAAAGGCACATGACAGCCCATTTGCTAAAAGGCCTAAAGGACTCTGACCATGAGAAACAAGATTATCTGGTCTGATGAAACCAAGATTGAACTCTTTGGCCTGAATGCCAAGCGTCACATCTGGAGGAAACCAGACACCGCTCATCAGCTGGCCTATACTATCCCACTGTGAAGCATGGTGGTGGCAGCACACAGCCAGACTTGAACCTGATCGAACATCTCTGGAGAGACCTGACAATAGCTGTGCAGCGATGCTCCCCATCCAACCTGACAGAGCTTGAGGGGATCTGCAGAGAAGAATGGGAGAAACTCCCCAAATACAGGTGTGCCAAGCTTGTAGCATCATAACCAAGAAGACTTAAGGCTGTAATCGCTGCCAAAGGTGCTTCAACAAAGTACTGAGTAAAGGGTCTGAATACTTATGTCAATGTAATATTTAACTTAGGTAAAAAAAAAGAAGAATGAGAATAAGGCTGTAATGTAACAACATGTGGAGGGGTTGTGTGTGTGATTTGATATAATCCGTGTCTCAGCGTCTTCATTTCCCCTTTGTCTTTCAAGCAGGCGAAGACATACGCACGCACACACACGTGCACCCACACACACAATCACTTTGCCATTTAAAGTTCATCAATCTGTTATTAGGCAACTAGACATGGCAGGTAGCCTAGTGATTAGAGCGTTGGTCCAGTAACCGAAAGGTTGCTAGATCGAATCCCTGAGCTGACAAGGTAAAAATCTGTCGTTCTGCCCCTGAACAAGGGCCGTCATTGTAAATAAGAAGTTGTTCTTAACTGACTTGCCTAGTTAAATAAAGGTTAAATAAAACATTTAAAAAAAACATCAATCACTGATCCACTGGGGTTGTGTTTACAGACCGTGCTGCTCAAACACACACACACACACACACACACACCATGATCAATGAACTGTGATTATCTCTGTTTGGTTTGGCGGCAGATTGTGTAAGGGAGAGTGGAAAGACAAGAGAAAGACGGTGAAAGACTAAGTGCTTTAATGGGACTGAGAGGGAGATGTTGAGGAAGATAGATAGAGGATGAGAGGGAGATAGATAGGGGATGAGAGGGAGATAGATAGGGAGATGGATAGGGGATGAGAGGGAGATGGATAGGGGATGAGAGGGAGATGGATAGGGGATGAGAGGGATATGGATAGGGGATGAGAGGGAGATGGATAGGGGATGAGAGGGATATGGATAGGGGATGAGAGGGATATGGATAGGGGATGAGAGGGAGATGGATAGGGGATGAGAGGGATATGGATAGGGGATGAGAGGGATATGGATAGGGGATGAGAGGGATATGGATAGGGGATGAGAGGGATATGGATAGGGGATGAGAGGGAGATGGATAGGGGATGAGAGGGAGATGGATAGTGGATGACAGGGCGATGTTGAGGGAGATGGATAGTGGATGAGAGGGAGATGTGGAGGGAGATGGATAGGGGATAGAGGGAGATATTGAATGAGAGATAGTGGATGAGAGGGAGATGTGGAGGGAGATAGATATGGGATAGAGGGAGATATTGAGGGATATAGATAGTGGATGAGAGGGAGATGTTGAATGAGATAGATAGGGAATGAGAGGGAGATGTTGAATGAGATAGTGGATGAGATGGATAGTGGATGAGAGGGAGATGGATAGTGGATGAGAGGGAGATGGATAGTGGATGAGAGGGAGATGGATAGTGGATGAGAGGGAGATGGATAGTGGATGACAGGGAGATGGATAGTGGATGACAGGGAGATGGATAGTGGATGACAGGGAGATGGATAGTGGATGACAGGGAGATGGATAGTGGATGACAGGGAGATGGATAGTGGATGAGAGGGAGATGGATAGTGGATGACAGGGAGATAGATAGGGGATGAGAGGGAGATAGATAGGGGATGAGAGGGAGATAGATGGGGGATGAGAGGAAGATGTTGAGGGAGATAGATAGTGGATGAGAGGGAGATAGATAGTGGATGAGAGGGAGATAGATAGGGGATGAGAGGGAGATAGATAGGGGATGAGAGGGAGATAGATAGGGGATGAGAGGGAGATAGATAGGGGATGAGAGGGAGATAGATAGGGGATGAGAGGGAGATAGATAGGGGATGAGAGGGAGATAGATAGGGGATGAGAGGGAGATAGATAGGGGATGAGAGGGAGATAGATAGGGGATGAGAGGGAGATAGATAGGGGATGAGAGGGAGATAGATAGGGGATGAGAGGGAGATGGATGAGAGGGAGATAGATGGGGGATGAGAGGAAGATGTTGAGGGAGATAGATAGGGGATGAGAGGGAGATAGATAGGGGATGAGAGGGAGATAGATAGGGGATGAGAGGGAGATAGATAGGGGATGAGAGGGAGATAGATAGGGGATGAGAGGGAGATGTTGAATGAGATAGTGGAAAAATAGGGGATGAGAGGGAGATAGATAGAGATGGATAGTGGATGAGAGGGAGATGGATAGTGGATGAGAGGGAGATGGATAGTGGATGACAGGGAGATGGATAGTGGATGACAGGGAGATGGATAGTGGATGACAGGGAGATGGATAGTGGATGACAGGGAGATGGATAGTGGATGAGAGGGAGATGGATAGTGGATGACAGGGAGATAGATAGGGGATGAGAGGGAGATAGATAGGGGATGAGAGGGAGATAGATGGGGGATGAGAGGAAGATGTTGAGGGAGATAGATAGTGGATGAGAGGGAGATAGATAGTGGATGAGAGGGAGATAGATAGGGGATGAGAGGGAGATAGATAGGGGATGAGAGGGAGATAGATAGGGGATGAGAGGGAGATAGATAGGGGATGAGAGGAAGATAGATAGGGGATGAGAGGGAGATGGATGAGAGGGAGATAGATGGGGGATGAGAGGAAGATGTTGAGGGAGATAGATAGGGGATGAGAGGGAGATATATAGGGGATGAGAGGGAGATAGATAGGGGATGAGAGGGAGATAGATAGGGGATGAGAGGGAGATAGATAGGGGATGAGAGGGAGATAGATAGGGGATGAGAGGGAGATAGATAGGGGATGAGAGGGAGATAGATAGGGGATGAAAGGGAGATAGATAGGGGATGAGGGAGATAGATAGGGGATGAGAGGGAGATAGATAGGGGATGAGAGGGAGATAGATAGGGGATGAGAGGGAGATAGATAGGGGATGAGAGGGAGATAGATAGGGGATGAGAGGGAGATAGATAGGGGATGAGAGGGAGATAGATAGGGGATGAGAGGGAGATAGATAGGGAGATGTTGAGGGAGATAGATAGGGAGATGTTGAGGGAGATAGATAGGGAGATGTTGAGGGAGATAGATAGGGAGATAGATAGGGAGATGTTGAGGGAGATAGAAAGGGAGATAGATAGGGAGATGTTGAGGGAGATGTTGAGGGAGATAGATAGGGAGATATATAGGGAGATAGATAGGGAGATAGATAGGGAGATGTTGAGGGAGATAGATAGGGAGATAGGGAGATGTTGAGGGAGATAGTGGATGAGAGGGAGATAGATAGTGGCTGAGAGGGAGATAGATAGTGGCTGAGAGGGAGATAGATAGTGGCTGAGAGGGAGATAGATAGTGGCTGAGAGGGAGATAGATAGTGGCTGAGAGGGAGATAGATAGTGGCTGAGAGGGAGATAGATAGTGGCTGAGAGGGAGATAGATAGTGGCTGAGAGGGAGATAGATAGTGGCTGAGAGGGAGATAGATAGTGGCTGAGAGGGAGATAGATAGTGGCTGAGAGGGAGATAGATAGTGGGAGAGAGGGAGATAGATAGTGGGAGAGAGGGAGATAGATAGTGGGAGAGAGGGAGATAGATAGTGGGAGAGAGGGAGATAGATAGTGGGAGAGAGGGAGATAGATAGTGGGAGAGAGGGAGATAGATAGTGGGAGAGAGGGAGATAGATAGTGGATGAGAGGGAGATGTGGAGGGAGATAGATAGTGGCTGAGATGGAGATAGATAGTGGCTGAGATGGAGATATATAGTGGCTGAGATGGAGATAGATAGTGGCTGAGATGGAGATAGATAGTGGGAGAGAGGGAGATCGATAGTGGCTGAGAGGGAGATCGATAGTGGGAGAGATGGAGATAGATAGTGGCTGAGATGGAGATAGATAGTGGCTGAGATGGAGATAGATAGTGGGAGAGATGGAGATAGATAGTGGCTGAGATGGAGATAGATAGTGGCTGAGATGGAGATAGATAGTGGGAGAGATGGAGATAGATAGTGGGAGAGATGGAGATAGATAGTGGCTGAGAGGGAGATAGATAGTGGCTGAGAGGGAGATAGATAGTGGCTGAGAGGGAGATGGATAGTGGCTGAGAGGGAGATGGATAGTGGCTGAGAGGGAGATGGATAGTGGCTGAGAGGGAGATGGATAGTGGCTGAGAGGGAGATGGATAGTGGCTGAGAGGGAGATAGATAGTGGATGAGAGGGAGATGTGGAGGGAGATAGATAGTGGCTGAGATGGAGATAGATAGTGGCTGAGATGGAGATATATAGTGGCTGAGATGGAGATAGATAGTGGCTGAGATGGAGATAGATAGTGGGAGAGAGGGAGATAGATAGTGGGAGAGAGGGAGATAGATAGTGGGAGAGAGGGAGATAGATAGTGGGAGAGAGGGAGATAGATAGTGGATGAGAGGGAGATGTGGAGGGAGATAGATAGTGGCTGAGGTGAATTACGATCTGAGAGACAAGGCAAGAAGGGCCTTCTATGCCATCAAAAGGAACATAAATTTCAACATACCAATTAGGATCTGGCTAAAAATACTTGAATCAGTCATAGAGCCCATTGCCCTTTATGGTTGTGAGGTCTGGGGTCCGCTCACCAACCAAGATTTCACAAAATGGGACAAACACCAAATTGAGACTCTGCATGCAGAATTCTGCAAAAATATCCTCCGTGTACAACGTAGAACACCAAATAATGCATGCAGAGCAGAATTAGGCCGATACCCACTAATTATCAAAATCCAGAAAAGAGCCGTTAAATTCTACAACCACCTAAAAGGAAGCGATTCCCAAACCTTCCATAACAAAGCCATCACCTACAGAGAGATGAACCTGGAGAAGAGTCCCCTAAGCAAGCTGGTCCTAGGGCTCTGTTCACAAACACAAACACACCCCACAGAGCCCCAGGACAACAGCACAATTAGACCCAACCAAATCATGAGAAAACAAAAAGATAATTACTTGACACATTGGAAAGAATTAACAAAAAAACAGAGCAAACTAGAATGCTATTTGGCCCTAAACAGAGAGTACACAGTGGCAGAATACCTGACCACTGTAACTGACCCAAACTTAAGGAAAGCTTTGACTATGTACAGACTCAGTGAGCATAGCCTTGCTATTGAGAAAGGCCGCCGTAGGCAGACATGGCTCTCAAGAGAAGACAGGCTATGTGCACACTGCCCACAAAATGAGGTGGAAACTGAGCTGCACTTCCTAACCTCCTGCCCAATGTATGACCATATTAGAGAGACATATTTCCCTCAGATCACACAGATCCACAAAGAATTCGAAAACAAATCCAATTTTGATAAACTCCCATATCTACTGGGTGAAATTCCACAGTGTGCCATCACAGCAGCAAGATTTGTGACCTGTTGCCACAAGAAAAGGGCAACCAGTGAAGAACAAACACCACTGTAAATACAACCCATATTTATGTTTATTTATTTTAACTTGTGTGCTTTAACCATTTGTACATTGTTACAACACTGCATATATATAATATGACATTTGTAATGTCTTTATTGTTTTGAAACTTCTGTATGTGTAATGTTTACTGTTCATTTTTATTGTTTATTTGACTTTTGTATATTACCTACCTCACTTGCTTTGGCAATGTTAACACATGTTTCCCATGCCAATAAAGCCCCTTGAATTGAATTGAATTGAAATTGAATAGTGGGAGAGAGGGAGATCGATAGTGGCTGAGAGGGAGATCGATAGTGGGAGAGATGGAGATAGATAGTGGCTGAGATGGAGATAGATAGTGGCTGAGATGGAGATCGATAGTGGGAGAGATGGAGATAGATAGTGGCTGAGATGGAGATAGATAGTGGCTGAGATGGAGATAGATAGTGGGAGAGATGGAGATAGATAGTGGGAGAGATGGAGATAGATAGTGGCTGAGAGGGAGATAGATAGTGGCTGAGAGGGAGATGGATAGTGGCTGAGAGGGAGATGGATAGTGGCTGAGAGGGAGATGGATAGTGGCTGAGAGGGAGATAGATAGTGGGAGAGAGGGAGATAGATAGTGGGAGAGAGGGAGATAGATAGTGGGAGAGATGGAGATAGATAGTGGACTCAGTGAGCATAGCCTTGCTATTGAGAAAGGCCGCCGTAGGCAGACATGGCTCTCAAGAGAAGACAGGCTATGTGCACACTGCCCACAAAATGAGGTGGAAACTGAGCTGCACTTCCTAACCTCCTGCCCAATGTATGACCATATTAGAGAGACATATTTCCCTCAGATTACACAGATCCACAAAGAATTCGAAAACAAATCCAATTTTGATAAACTCCCATATCTACTGGGTGAAATTCCACAGTGTGCCATCACAGCAGCAAGATTTGTGACCTGTTGCCACAAGAAAAGGGCAACCAGTGAAGAACAAACACCACTGTAAATACAACCCATATTTATGTTTATTTATTTTAACTTGTGTGCTTTAACCATTTGTACATTGTTACAACACTGCATATATATAATATGACATTTGTAATGTCTTTATTGTTTTGAAACTTCTGTATGTGTAATGTTTACTGTTCATTTTTATTGTTTATTTGACTTTTGTATATTACCTACCTCACTTGCTTTGGCAATGTTAACACATGTTTCCCATGCCAATAAAGCCCCTTGAATTGAATAGTGGCTGAGATGGAGATAGATAGTGGCTGAGATGGAGATAGATAGTGGGAGAGATGGAGATAGATAGTGGCTGAGATGGAGATAGATAGTGGGAGAGAGGGAGATAGATAGTGGCTGAGATGGAGATCGATAGTGGATGAGAGGGAGATAGATAGTGGATGAGAGGGAGAGAGGGCAACGGAGTTTCAGTGAGAGAGAGAATTAGAGGGAAAAAATAATTAAGTAAAGAGAAGTTGCAAGGGAGGCAGCGTGACTGACAGAGAGAAAGTGAAAGATAAAGATGGAGAGTAATAGTGACAGGGAGAGCGAGAGTGACAGAGAGCGGCAGAGTGAGAGAGGATAGTGGAGTGACCTTCTGCCAGGTACTTACTAACGCGCCGACAGGGAACGTCTCCGCCCTGCCATTACCCAGGTCACTTCACTCCTAGTACCGGCCAATCAGCAGACAGACCTGCCTCTGCCCCTTGTCCCTTTAGAACATTGTAGCTGAAACACACTGCTGTCTACTGTCTCAGCTAGAACTGACTGGTAATAGGCACAATTTTAGATTGTGTAACTGTGAGAAAGACTTCTGATTTTGCTAAGCTAGTTTTCATAATTGGTGGGTGTGGGTGTGTGCGGTTGGGGTCTGACTGATTATGGTTTTGATTTCACTCCCAGTAGGGTGTCAAAGGCCCTGGGGAGTTGAGACTGTACACCGCTGCTTAAACAGATCCAGGCTAGCGTTAACCAACTGTATGCTAACTCCAACACACACAGAGACTGGTCCAGGCGCTAATGAATGCTCACTCCAATGCCCAGACTAGTTCAGGCTAACACGCTAACCAACGCTAACTCCACCACTCACAGACACTGGTCCAGGCTAAAGTGCTAACGAATGCTAACTCCAACACTCACAGACTGGGCCAGGCTAAGGTGCTAACCAACGCTACCTTCACCACTCACCGACACTTTCCCAGGCTAATGCTAACCAACACTAAGTCCACCACACTCTCTCTCCTCCGCTGTTCAGGAATTCACTTCGCATATCCCTCTTCATATCTGATTGGTACAGACATGGCTCAATGACAGCTGACCTATCCTGTCAGAGTGCTGTGAGTTGTGAGTGATTCCCGATGACCCTGATTAGGTGTGTCCTGCTGGGGCCCAGATAATAAATGCAATTTTGTGTGTGTGTGTCTTTTGTGCCTTCAGAAAGTATTAATACCCCTTGACTTTTTCTCCATTTTGTTGTCTTGATTAAATTGAGATTGTTTTGTCACTGGCCTACACACAATAGCCCATAATGTCAAAGTGGAGTTACACTACCGTTCAACAGGTTGGGGTCACTTAGAAATGTCCTTGTTTTTGAAAGAAAAGCAAATTTTTTGTCCATAAAAATAACATCAAATTGATCAGAAATACAGTGTAGACATTGTTAATGTTGTAAATGACTATTGTAGCTGGAAACGGCAGATTTTTAATGGAATATCTACATAGGCGTACAGAGGCCCATTATCAGCAACAATCACTCCTGTGTTCCAATGGCACGTTGTGTTAGCTAATCGTAGTTTATCATTTTGAAAGGCTAATTGATCATTAGAAAACTCTTTTGCAATTATGATAGCATAGCCAAAAATTGTTGTTCTGATTAAAGAAGCAATAAAACTGGCCTTATTTAGACTAGTTGAGTGTCTGGAGCATCAGTATTTGTGGGTTCGATTACAGGCTCAAAATGGCCAGAAACAAAGAACTTTCTTCTGAAACTCGTCAGTCTATTCTTGTTTTGAGAAATGAAGGCTATTCCATGCAAGAAATTGACAAGAAACTGAAGATCTCGTACAACGCTGTGTAATACTCCCTTCACAGAACAGCGCAAACTGGCTCTAACCAGAATAGAAAGAGTGGGAGGTCCCGGTGCAAGAGGACAAGTACGTTAGTGTCTATTTTGAGAAACACACGCCTCACAAGTCCTCAACTGGCAGCTTCATAAGATAGTACCCGCAAAACACCAGTCTCAACATCAACAGTGAAGAGGCGACTCCGGGATGCTGGCCTTCTAGGCGAGTTCCTCTGTTCAGTGTCTGTGTTCTTGTGCACATCTTTTCTTTTTATTGGCCAGTCTGAGATATTGCTTTTTCTTTGTAACTCTGCCTAGAAGGCCAGCATCCCGGAGTCGCCTCTTCACTGTTGACGTTGAGGCTGGTGTTTTGCGGGTACTATTTAATGAAGCTGCCAGTTGAGGACTTGTGAGGCATCTGTTTCTCAAACTAGACACTCTAATGTACTTGTCCTCTTGCTCAGTTGTGCACCGGGGCCTCCCACTCCTCTTTCTAATGTGATGTTATTATGGACAACAAAATTTGCTTTTCTTTCAAAAACAAGGACATTTCTAAGTGACCCCAAACTTTTGAACGGTAGTGGATATTTTTCTAAATGTTTTAGAAATTAATTAAAAATTAAAAGCTGAAATGTAATGGGTCAGTAAGTATTCAACCTCTTTGTTATGGTAGGCCTAAATAAGTTCAGTAGTAAAAAGATGCTTAACAAGTCACAAAATAAGTTGCATGGACTCACTTTGTACAATAATAGTGTTTAACATTATTTTTGAATGTCCGCCTCAGCTCTGCCACTCTCCATATTTTCAAGCATAGTTGCGGCTGTTCATGTTATGGGTATGCTTGTAATCGTTAAGGACGGGGGAGTTGTCCAGATAAATGTCCAGATAAAACATTTACAAAATGGACCTAATCACAGGCAAAATCCTAGAGGCAAACCTGTTTCAGTCTGCTTTCCACCAGACACTGAGCTATTAATTCACCTTTCAGCAGGACAATAACCTAAAACACAAGGCCAACTTTCCACTGGAGTTGCTTACCAAGAAGACAGTGAATGTTCCTGAATGGCCGAGTTACAGATGTTGACTTAAGTCTGCTGATAATCTATGGCAAGACCTGAAAATGGTTGTCTAGCAATGATCAGCAACCACTTTGACAGACCTTGAAGAATTTTGAAAATAATAATGAGCAAATGTAGCACAATCCAGGTGTGGAAAGCTCTCAGACTTACCCAGAAAGACTCACGGCTGTAATCGCTGCCAAGATGCTTCTACAAAGTATTGACTCGGGTGTGAATACTTCGGTAAATCAGATATTTATGTATTTCATTTTCAATACATTTGCTAAAATATCAACAAACATATTTTCACTTTCACATTATGGGGTATTGTGTGTAGATGGATGAGAAAATAAATACAGTATGTAATCCATGTTGAATTCAGGCTGTAACACAACAAAATGTGGATTAAGTGAAGGGGTATGAATACTTTCCGAATGCACTGTATGTTGAAATGTTCTGGTTACTGCCTTTTGCTGTGTGGTTTCCTGCTTTGTGTGGCTGTGTTGCCAAGGCAACCCCTTTGGATTTGGAAACTAAATGACTTTAAGCACGCCGAGAGGAAAGGTTATTTAGAAATACACTTTATCAAGGAGAATCAACTCAAATGATACTCAAGTGAATTTGAACTCCTTTACATTGATTAAAAAAAGCTGTACTTAATTATTGAAATATACTGACAGGACATATAATCATTAGACTAATTTGAATAATGATGTTTCCTTCCCCTGATACAACGTTACAAAATGAAGTGTGCGCAAATGGCAATAATGAACATGTCATCAAGGTATTATTTTATCTTCCATGTGCTGTTTCCCATTCATTAGTGTAGATTATATCTTTCCACTCCCTCCCTTGTTCCCAGAGAGGCTTCGCACACACACACACTTCCAGCTCCATCAATTTACCCTGGAATCTCCCAACCGGCACTAGGCCCAATTAGAATAATGACTATCCAGACATTAACCCACAATTCCCCACTCACACCTGGCGTCTGCTGGAAATAATGGCTTTCACCATTGGGCATGCCATTAAAAGCATAACACACTGTACACACGTGCACATACACACACACACACACACTAACACATTGTACACACGTGCGCATACACACACACTAACACTCTCACTCTCTCTCACACGCACATATACACTCTCTCTCTCAATTCAATTCAAGGGGCTTTATTGGCATGGGAAACATATGTTTACATTGCCAAAGCAATTGAAATGGATCAACAAAAGTGAGATGAACAATAAAAAGTGAACAGTAAATATTACACTCACACAAGTTCCAAAATAATAGACATTTCAAATGTCATGTCTATATACAGTGTTGTAACGATGTGAAAATAGTTAAAGTAGAAAAGAGAAAATAAATAAACATAAATATGGGTTGTATTTACAATTGTGTTTGTTCGTCACTGGTTGCCCTTTTCTTGTGGCAACAGGTCACAAATCTTGCTGCTGTGATGACACACTGTGGTATTTCCCCCAGTAGATATGAGAGTTTATCAAAATTGGATTTGTTTTCGAATTCTCTGTGGGTCTGTGTGATCTGAAGGAAATATTTGTCTCTAATATGGTCATACATTTGGCAGGAGGTTAGGAAGTGCAGCTCAGTTTCCACCTCATTTTGTGGGCAGTGTGCACATAGCCTGTCTTCTCTCAATAGCAAGGCTATGCTCACTGAGACTGTACATAGTCAAAGATTTCTTTAATTTTGGGTCAGTCACAGTGGTCAGGTATTCTGCCACGGTGTACTCTCTGTTTAGGGCCAAGTAGCCTTCTAGTTTGCTCGGTTCTCTCAATTCAATTTCAAATCTCTGTCTCTCTCGGTCTCTCTCTCTGTACACCTCACTCCGGTGTGAAAAAGGGGCTTTGCCTAATGAGCATGACATTAACACATGCAAGCACACACACACACAAATACAGAACTAAATGAGTGGTTTGTGTCAGGTGGGGGAGATGAATAATAGAAGAGGGAGTGTTGCTCCTACTCCCCCTCATGTTCCCTGATCTAAAACGTCTCCTGGTATTCCATGTGGAAGAGTAACTTTACAAGCGAACTGACGTGTGTTTCTCCGTGATTGTGTGTGTGTGTGTGTGTGATTTGAACAGTCGTGGCGTGTTTATTAACCGTTAAATTGTCAGCCATGACATGTTCGTTAGCTGGCCTTGCATTGTGAACACTGAGACCCTTGAGAGGTGTGTCTGAGGTCTTAATGAACCGGGAGGGAGGGATGGAGGGGGAGAAGAGGGAGAGGAAGAGAAGGGGGAAGGGGGAAAGAAAGTGAGAGAGGAGTGTAGCATCACAGAGGGAGAGGAGAGGAGTGTAGCATCACAGAGGGAGAGGAGAGGAGTGTAGCATCACAGAGGGAGAGGAGAGGAGTGTAGCACCACTGAGGGAGAGGAGAGGAGTGAAGCGTCACAGAAGGAGAGGAGTGTAGCATCACAGAGGGAGAGGAGAGGAGTGTAGCACCACAGAGGGAGAGGAGTGTAGCACCACAGAGGGAGAGGAGAGGAGTGAAGCATCACAGAGGGAGAGGAGTGTAGCATCACAGAGGGAGAGGAGTGTAGCATCACAGAGGGAGAGGAGTGTAGCATCACAGAGGGAGAGGAGTGTAGCACCACAGAGGGAGAGGAGTGTAGCACCACAGAGGGAGAGGAGTGTAGCACCACAGAGGGAGAGGAGTGTAGCACCACAGAGGGAGAGGAGTGTAGCACCACAGAGGGAGAGGAGTGTAGCACCACAGAGGGAGAGGAGAGGAGTGTAGCACCACAGAGGGAGAGGAGAGGAGTGTAGCACCACAGAGGGAGAGGAGAGGAGTGTAGCACCACAGAGGGAGAGGAGAGGAGTAGCACCACAGGAGGAGAGGAGTGAAGCACCACAGAGGGAGAGGAGTGTAGCACCACAGAGGGAGAGGAGTGTAGCACCACAGAGGGAGAGGAGTGTAGCACCACAGAGGGAGAGGAGTGTAGCACCACAGAGGGAGAGGAGTGTAGCACCACAGAGGGAGAGGAGTGTAGCACCACAGAGGGAGAGGAGAGGAGTGAAGCATCACAGAGGGAGAGGAGTGTAGCACCACAGAGGGAGAGGAGTGTAGCACCACAGAGGGAGAGGAGTGTAGCATCACAGAGGGAGAGGAGTGTAGCATCACAGAGGGAGAGGAGTGTAGCATCACAGAGGGAGAGAAGTGTAGCACCACAGGGGGAGAGGAGAGAAGTGTAGCACCACAGGGGGAGAGGAGAGAAGTGTAGCACCACAGGGGGAGAGGAGAGAAGTGTAGCACCACAGGGGGAGAGGAGAGAAGTGTAGCACCACAGGGGGAGAGGAGAGAAGTGTAGCATCACAGAGGGAGAAGAGAGAAGCATCACAGAGGGAGAAGAGAGAAGCATCACAGAGGAAGAAGAGAGAAGCATCACAGAGGGAGAAGAGAGAAGCATCACAGAGGGAGAGGAGTGTAGCACCACAGAGGGAGAGGAGAGGAGTGAAGCATCACAGAGGGAGAGGAGTGTAGCACCACAGAGGGAGAGGAGTGTAGCACCACAGAGGGAGAGGAGTGTAGCATCACAGAGGGAGAGGAGTGTAGCATCACAGAGGGAGAGGAGTGTAGCATCACAGAGGGAGAGAAGTGTAGCACCACAGGGGGAGAGGAGAGAAGTGTAGCACCACAGGGGGAGAGGAGAGAAGTGTAGCACCACAGGGGGAGAGGAGAGAAGTGTAGCACCACAGGGGGAGAGGAGAGAAGTGTAGCACCACAGGGGGAGAGGAGAGAAGTGTAGCATCACAGAGGGAGAAGAGAGAAGCATCACAGAGGGAGAAGAGAGAAGCATCACAGAGGAAGAAGAGAGAAGCATCACAGAGGGAGAAGAGAGAAGCATCACAGAGGGAGAGGAGTGTAGCATCACAGAGGGAGAGGAGAGAAGTATAGCATCACAGAGGGAAAGGAGAGAAGTGTAGCATCACAGAGGGAGAGGAGAGAAGTGTAGCATCACAGGGGGAGATGAGAGGAAAAATATGTAATGTGAGGATGAATGTTGATGAATACAGTCATTATGATGAGGATTACATACACACAAGGAGAGAGACACACATTCACCTACTTTGTACTCCTATGTTGTGTTCACTTATACAAAATACGGGGCAGACCTGGCTCCTGCTCAACAGCTGGTGAATCTCCAGACCTTCAATCTTCATTGGCCGTGTCTTGAGGGACATGCAGTAGCTCATACACTGATACAAATACCAGAAACATGTCAAATATACAGTGCCGTGAAAAAGTATTTGCCCCCTTTCTAATTTTCTATACGTTTGCATATTTTTTTATCTGATCTTCAATCAAAACCTAATATTAGATCAAGAGAACCTGAGTGAACAAATAACACAACTACCTATTCATTTCATAAACAAAGTTATGCAACATCCAATTCCCCTGTGTGAAAAAGTAATTGCCCCATTTCACTCAGTAACGGGTTGTGCCATCTTTCACTGCAATGACTCCAACCAAACGCTTCCTGTAGTTGTTGATCAGTCTCTCACGTCGCTGTGGAGGAATTTTGGCCCACTCTTCCATGCAGAACTGCTGTAATTCAGCGACATTTGTGGGTTTTCAAGCATGAACTGCTCAAATAAAATAAAATAAAACTTTATTTGTCACATGTACACCTTACTGTGAAATGCTTACTTACAAGTCCTTAACTTCTTTGGGATAGGGGGCGGTATTTTGACATCCGGATGAAAAGCGTTCCCAAATTAAACTGCCTGCTACTCAGGCCCAGAAGCTAGGATATGCATATAATTGGTAGATTTGGATAGAACACACTCTAAAGTTTCTAAAACTGTTAAAATAATGTCTGTGAGAAAACAGAACTGAAATGGCAGGCAAAACCCAGAGGACAAACCATCCCCCCCCAAAAACAATTTCATCCTACCACTGATTTCGATGGCTGGCACTTTTATAATTGGGCGAAATCGTGCCCGATTGCAGTTCCGAGGGCTTCCACTAGATGTCAACAGTCTTTAGAAAGAGTTTCAGGCTTGTTTTTGGAAAAATTTGCCAGAAATTGTAGTTTTTGTAGGTGGCTCACATTTTGGCTGTAGTGTTTCCAAGCACGTGAATGAGAGCGTGTTCTTTTGTATTTTTCTCCGGTAAAGACAATAACGATTCTCCGTCTTAAATGTTATCGTTTATTTGCGTATTAGGGTACCTAAGGTTTGATTATAAACGTTGATTGACTTGTTTGGAAAAGTTTATTGCAAACGTTTGGGATTCATTTTGTATGCATTTTGAAGGAGGGAAACCGAGTGGCTTATTGACTGAAGCGCGCCAGCTAAACTGAGTTTTTATGGATATAAAGAAGGGCTTTATCGAACAAAAGGACCATTTATAATGTAACTGGGACCTTTTGGAGTGGCAACAGAAGAAGATCTTCAAAGGTAAGGCATATATTATATCGCTATTTCTGTCTTTCGTGTCGCAACTTCCTGGTTGAAAATGATTTGTTATGCATTTGTGTGCTGGGCGCTGTCCTCAGATAATCGCATGGTTTGCTTTCGCCATAAAGCCTTTTTGAAATCTGACATGGCGGCTGGATTAACAACAAGTTGAGCTTTATTTTGATGTATTGCACTTGTCACTTACTAATATTTATAGTAATTTAAATTTGGTGCTCTGCAATTTCACCGGAAGTTGTCGAAATGGGAGCATCCCACTGAGCCACAAGAAGTTAACCAACAGTGCAGTTCAAGAAGAGTTAGAAAATATTTACCAAATAAACGAAAGTAAAAAATTATATACAGGGGGTACCGGTACCGAGTCGGTGTGCGGGGATAGATCAAGTTAGAGGTTAGAGGTAATTTGTACATGTAGGTAGGGGTGAAGTGACTATGCATAGATAATAAACAGCAAGTAGCAGCAGTGTACAAAACAAATGGGAGGGGTGAGGTCAATGTAATAGTCCGGTTGCCATTTGATTAGTTGCTCAGCAGTCTTATGGCTTGGGGGTAGAAGCTGTTAAGGAGCCTTTTGGTCCTAGACTTGGCACTCCGGTACCGTTTGCCGTGCTGTAGCAGGGAAAACTGTCTATGACTTGGGTGACTGGAGTCTGACAATTTTATGGGATTTCCTCTGACACTGCCTATTGTATAGGTCCTGGATGTCAGGAAGCTTGGCCCCAGTGATGTACTGGGCCGTACGCACTACCCTCTGTAGCGTCTTACGGTCAGATGCCGAGCAGTTGCCATACCTGTTGGTGATGCAACCGGTCAGGATGCTCTCTGGTGCAGCTGTAGAACTTTTTGAGGATCTGGGGACCCAAGCCAAATCTTTTCAGTCTCCTGAGGGGGAAAAGATTTTGTCGTGCCCTCTTCACGACTGTCTTGGTGTGTTTGGACCATGATCGATCGTTGGTGATGTGGACACCAAGGAACTTGAAACTCTCGACCCGCTCCACTACAGCCCTGTTGATGTTAATGGGGGCCTGTTAGGTCCGCCTTTTCCTGTAGTCCACGATCAGGAAGTCCAGGATCCAGTTGCAGAGGGAGGTGTTTCGTCCCAGGGTCCGCAGCTTAGTGATGAGCTTCGTGGCACTATAGTGTTGAATGCAGAGCTGTAGTCAATGAACAGCATTCTCACATAGGTGTTCCTTTTGTCCAGGTGGTAAAGGGCAGTGTGGAGTGCGATTGAGATTGCATCATCTGTGAATCTGTTGTGGCGGTAAGCGAATTGGAGTGGGTCTAGGGTATCCGTGAAGATCAATCAATCAATCAATTTTATTTTATATAGCCCTTCGTACATCAGCTAATATCTCGAAGTGCTGTACAGACACCCAGCCTAAAACCCCAAACAGCTAGTAATGCAGGTGTAGAAGCACGGTGGCTAGGAAAAACTCCCTAGAAAGGCCAAAACCTAGGAAGAAACCTAGAGAGGAACCAGGCTATGAGGGGTGGCCAGTCCTCTTCTGGCTGTGCCGGGTGGAGATTATAACAGAACTATGCCAAGATGTTCAAAAATGTTCATAAGTGACAAGCATGGTCAAATAATAATCAGGAATAAATCTCAGTTGGCTTTTCATAGCCGATCATTAAGAGTTGAAAACAGCAGGTCTGGGACAGGTAGGGGTTCCATAACCGCAGCCAGAACAGTTGAAACTGGAATAGCAGCAAGGCCAGGCGGACTGGGGACAGCAAGGAGTCACCACGGCCGGTAGTCCCGACGTATGGTCCTAGGGCTCAGGTCCTCCGAGAGAAAGAAAGAGAGAAGGAGAAAATTAGAGAGCGCCAAGATTTTCAAAATGTTCATAAATGACAAGCATGGTCAAATAATAATCAGGAATAAATCTCAGTTGGCTTTTCATAGCCGATCATTAAGAGTTGAAAACAGCAGGTCTGGGACAGGTAGGGGTTCCGTAACCGCAGGCAGAACAGTTGAAACTGGAATAGCAGCAAGGCCAGGCGGACTGGGGACAGCAAGGTGTCATCATGCCCGGTAGTCCTGACGTATGGTCCTAGGGCTCAGGTTCTCATAAGATGCTGTTGATGTGAGCCATGACCAGCCTTTCAAAGCACTTCATGGCTTCCGACATACAGTGGGGAGAACAAGTATTTGATACACTGCCGATTTTGCAGGTTTTCCTACTTACAAAGCATGTAGAGGTCTGTAATTTTTATCATAGGTACACTTCAACTGTGAGAGACGGAATCTAAAACAAAAATCCAGAAAATCACATTGTATGATTTTTAAGTCATTAATTTGCATTTTATTGCATGACATAAGTATTTGATCACCTACCAACCAATAAGAATTCCGTCTCTCACAGACCTGTTAGTTTTTCTTTAAGAAGCCCTCCTGTTCTCCACTCATTACCTGTATTAACTGCACCTGTTTGAACTCGTTACCTGTATAAAAGACACCTGTCCACACACTCAATCAAACAGACTCCAACCTCTCCACAATGGCCAAGACCAGAGAGCTGTGTAAGGATATCAGAGATAAAATTGTAGACCTGCACAAGGCTGGGATGGGCTACAGGACAATAGGCAAGCAGCTTGGTGAGAAGGCAACAACTGTTGGCGCAATTATTAGAAAATGGAAGAAGTTCAAGATGATGGTCAATCATCCTCGGTCTGGGGCTCCATGCAAGATCTCACCTCGTGGGGCATCAATGATCATGAGGAAGGTGAGGGATCAGCCCAGAACTACACGGCAGGACCTGGTCAATGACCTGAAGAGAGCTGGGACCACAGTCTCAAAGAAAACCATTAGTAACACACTACGCCGTCATGGATTAAAATCCTGCAGCGCACGCAAGGTCCCCCTGCTCAAGCCAGCGCATGTCCAGGCCCGTCTGAAGTTTGCCAATGACCATCTGGATGATCCAGAGGAGGAATGGGAAAAGGTCATGTGGTCTGATGAGACAAAAATAGAGCTTTTTGGTCTAAACTCCACTCGCCGTGTTTGGAGGAAGAAGAAGGATGAGTACAACCCCAAGAACACCATCCCAACCGTGAAGCATGGAGGTGGAAACATCATTCTTTGGGGATGCTCTTCTGCAAAGGGGACAGGACGACTGCACCGTATTGAGGGGAGGATGGATGGGGCCATGTATCGCGAGATCTTGGCCAACAACCTCCTTCCCTCAGTAAGAGCATTGAAGATGGGTCGTGGCTGGGTCTTCCAGCATGACAACGACCTGAAACACACAGCCAGGGCAACTAAGGAGTGGCTCCGTAAGAAGCATCTCAAGGTCCTGGAGTGGCCTAGCCAGTCTCCAGACCTGAACCCAATAGAAGATCTTTGGAGGGAGCTGAAAGTCCGTATTGCCCAGCGACAGCCCCGAAACCTGAAGGATCTGGAGAAGTTCTGTATGGAGGAGTGGGCCAAAATCCCTGCTGCAGTGTGTGCAAACCTGGTCAAGAACTACAGGAAACGTATGATCTCTGTAATTGCAAACAAAAGTTTCTGTACCAAATATTAAGTTCTGCTTTTCTGATGTATCAAATACTTATGTCATGCAATAAAATGCAAATTAATTACTTAAAAATTATACAATGTGATTTTCTGGATTTTTGTTTTAGATTCCGTCTCTCACAGTTGAAGTGTACCTATGATAAAAATTACAGACCTCTACATGCTTTGTAAGTAGGAAAACCTGCAAAATTGGCAGTGTATCAAATACTTGTTCTCCCCACTGTAAGTGCTACGGAGCGGTAATAATTGGAGCAGGTTACCTGCTCTCGTGCATGCTTCAGTGTTGCTTGCCTCGAAGCGAGCATAAAAAGCATTTAGCTAGTCTGGTAGGCTCACGTCACTGGGCAGCTCGCATCTGGGGTTCCCTTTGTAGTCCGTAATAGCCCTGTCACATCCGACGAGCGTCAGAGTTGGTGTAGTAGGATTCAATCTTAATCCTGTATTGATGCTTTGCTTGTTTGATGGTTCGTCTGAGGGCATAGCGGGATTTCTTATAGGCGTCCAGATTAGTGTCCCACTCCTTGAGTGTGGCAGCTCTAGCCTTTAGCTCGATGCGGATGTTGCCTGTAATCCATGGCTTCTGGTTGGGATATGTACGTACAGTCACTGTGGGGACGACGTCGTTGATGCACTTATTGATGAAGCCGATGACTGAGGTGGTATACTCCTCAATGCCATTGGATGAATCCCGGAACATATTCCAGTCTGTGCTAGCAAAACAGTCCTGTAGCGTAGCATCCGCGTCATCTGACCACTTCTGTATTGACTTAGTTATTGGTACTTCCTGCTTAGCTTTTGCTTGTAAGCCGGAATCAGGAGGATAGAATTATGATCAGATTTGCCAAATGCAGAGCAGGGGAGAGCTTTGTTTGCATCTCTGTGTGTGGAGTAAAGGTGGTCTAGAGTTGTTGTTTTTTTCCTCTGGTTGCACATGTGACATGCTGGTAAAAATGGGATAAAACTGATTTAAATTTGCCTGCATTAAAGTCCCTGGCCACTAGGAGCGCCACTTCTGGGTGAGCATTTTCTTGTTTGCTTATGGCCTTATAGAGTTGGTTGAGTGCGGTCTTAGTGCCAGCATTGGTCTGTGGTGGTAAATAGACGGCTACGAATAATATAGATGAGAACTCTCTTAGTAGATAGTGTGGTCTACAGCTTATCATAAGGTACTCTACCTCAGGCGAGCAATACCTTGAGACTTCTTTAATATTAGACATCGCGCACCAGCTGTTATTGACAAAAATACACACACCCCACCTCTCGTCTTACGAGACGTAGCTTCTCTGTTCTGTCAGTGCATTGAAAATCCCTCCAGCTCTATATTATCCGTGTCGTGGTTCAGCCACGACTCGGTGTAACATAAGATATTACAGTTTTTTACAGGATAATCGTAATCGTAGATCATTATTTTATTTTCCATGTTAGCAAGTAGAATTGACGGCAGTGGGAGTTTACTCGCTCGCCTACGGATTCTCAAAGGCAGTCTGATCTGCGTCCTCTTTTCCTCCGTCTTTTCTTCACGCAAATGACAGGGATTTGGGCCTGTTCCCGGGAGAGCAGTATACCTTTCTTGTCGGACTCGTTAAAGGGAAAAACTTCTTCCAGTTAATGGTGAATTATCCCAGTTCTGATGTCCAGAAGTTATTTTTGGTCATAAGAGACGGTAGCAGCAACATTATGTACAAAATAAGTTCAAAAATAAGTTACAAACAACGCAAAAAAACTAACAAAATTGCTCAATTGGTTACCGGCATGTAAAACTTCAGCCATCCTCTTCGGCGCCATTACGTTATGCTCGTTTCAAGTCCTGTCACAACCTCTCAATTGGGATTAGGGCTGGACTTTGACTAGGCCATTCCAAAACTTTAAATGTGTTTCTTTTTAGACATTTTCATGTAGACTTGATTGTGTGTTTTGTATCATTGTCTTGCTGCATGACCCAGCTGCGCTTCAGCTTCAGCTCACAGACGGATGGCCTGACATTCTCCTGTAGAATTCTCCGATACACAGCAGAATTCATGGTTCTTTCTATTAAAGCAAGTTATCTAGGTCCTGAGGCAGCAAAGCATCCCCAAACCATCACACTACCACCACCATGCTTGACCGTTGTTATAAGGTTCTTACTGTGGAATGCAGTGTTTGGTTTTCACCAGGCATAATGGGACCCATGTTGACCAAAAAGTTGTGCTTTTGAATCATCCGTCCAAAGAACATTCTTCCAAGAGTATTGACGATCATCCAAGTGCTTCTGGGTACTTTTTGGCAAACTTGAGTCAACTTTTTGGGTGAGATGGGTTTTTTGTAAAGTCAAGTTCCCTTTATCTAATAATATGTTTTAGTTGAAGATCAGATGATATTCAGTATCGAAAATATGCAAAAAACAGAGAAAATCAGAAAGGTGGCAAATACTTTTTCACGGCACTGTACATTCTGTCAGCATCTCCCTATGTATTACCATGCTACCTGACACTGCCCCTTTCACTGTACTCTGACTATTCCCTATTGGCCTCAACTGAAACTCAAGTGAAACTATCTCATTCCCCATTGGCCCTGTACGCCGCCTGTCACTGATCACTTCTCGTTAATGTATTGCCCCCTAACTCTCTATAGGATAGTGATGCTTCTGTTTTATTCCCCTTTGGCCTACTGTCCACTGGTAGAAAGGGATGTCTTTGGAAGAGTGGAAGATGACTTTTTCTTTTTACTTCACCTTTACTGTTCTCTCCTATCGTTCTCTCTCTCTCTCCATCTATATCCACCTTTCATCCATCTCTATCTTTCTCTCTCCCCCTCTCTCCATCTATATCCACCTTTCATCCATCTCTATCTTTCTCTCTCCCCCTCTCTCCCTGTCAACCTCTCTACCTGTCTCTCTGTCTATGTGTCACTGTCCCAGAACTTTTAGTCCCCTGATGTGGCGTTGTCTTAACAACCTGCCACATCGAACCCTTCCTCTTACTCTCAATACGAAAACCTTGAGTTCTTGCAGACACACTGGCCTGCGTTTTGTGTATAAGAGTGTGAACAGTAATCTATAGCAGCAGTAGTTATTCTACTGGCTGTAAATGGTGTGTTATGTAAAGTGTCTGTATCTATGTCTGCATTACAGCTTTCACTCTCTCACTACACTTGTTTTCTGTCTCTGGAATTTCAAATGTGTTGGTAATGTGTGTGTGTGTGTGTGTGTGTGTGTGTGTGTGTGTGTGTGTGTGTGTGTGTGTGCAGGTGTTGTACAGTTATCGTGAAGTCATGCAAACACTCATTGAAATATAACTAGAACACACACACACACACAGGCTAATGAGTGTGTCATGAGACCTGGACTTGTGTGATGATGTGAGAGGAAGTGGAGATAATCCTTACTTAATAATTCCTGTGTTCTTTTCCAATAGTCCTGCTCCTCCAGTGCACAGCTCACGGGGTACTTCCTCATATCCCTCTATATTGAACAAAAAACATATTGGAAATCTCAGCGTCACTCCAGTGAATCGCAGCACGGTACTGAATTCTTATGTGAAAAAAGTTACACACACGCTTAGCCACATCTGCTAACATTGCCTTTGTTCTCCTCTCTCGCACTCTCCATCTCTCCCTCCAGCCCAAACAGCGGACCTCCCTCTCATCCTCCCTGGATGTCCAGAACCAGAGGCCAGTCAACCACAGCTGTGATCCCTCCGAGGTGAGCTCGTCCTTGGGCTACGCCAGCTTCAGCACCAGCCCCCCTGCCAGCCCGCCAGTCAGCCCCAACCAGGACTCACCCGGCTCCAACGACGACTGCCCCCTCACAGGTACCCAGGGACAGATTTTGGACATAGCACGACTTGTAGAGAATGAGGGATCATGTCAGCTCCATTTATATAGCTTTTGTAGCTTTTAATTGGACAAATACTGGAAACAGCCAATTAGCCCCTATGAAATTGTCTTTTCCCTAGAGATTTTCACTCTTTTTGGGAATTTTTATCCATCTTCTTCCTTCCTCTTCCGTTTGCGTGTAGTGGATCTGGAAGTTTCCATCTGGACACAGTTTTCTAGTCTTTAATTTCACCTTCCCCCGTATTTTACCTCTAGGCTTTTTTCTATTTTTCTCTCTGGCGTCCTCATTCACGGAGAGCTTGAAGGGCGAGGGAGGGATGACACCTCGGCGATAGATTGATTCTGTCTGACTTTTGTGACACCTGAAATCAGCCAGAGGGAACTCAGCTGTCGATAAGGTCTGGATCAGTTCTTCATCCAACATCATTCTCTGGTCCTTCCACCTTACATGGGTGTCATCCAAAGTCAAACTGACCTCTACCCTCTATCCACCTCTTGTAGATGTTCTTGTAGATCTGAGAGGAATGGAAAGATGTAACGTAAGAAATATTGAACCAACCTCACCTTGCCCTCCAACTGGTGGGAATGCAATGTTATCGTTTAGACCTGTCCAGTCATTTCAGATCTACTGTACACAAACAGTGCTGTGCTGCCTGCGTGCGTGCATCGGTGAGTGTGTGTGTGCGTGTCTGTAAGTATGTGCGTGCGTGTGTGTGTGTGTGTATGTATGTGTGATGTTGCTTTCAATAGCAGCTCAAACATAGAACATGTAAGAATGATTAATAGCCATTGAATTCTACCGTGCAAATGCTGTATACTATGCGTTATAGGGAAATAATGGACACTCTAGAATGCCCTTCAAGCCAATCAGAAACAAGTATTCAACAATACCATGGTACAGAATGAGCTCATGTAATAAGCTAACCTCACCTGAGTTTAATAGACCGTCCTCAAGTGTAGTAATTAGTTATCAATAGAATCAAGACACTCCCACTTCTAAGGACCTACTGTAAGTCTTGCAACACACACACACACACACAGACACCTAACACCCTTCCCCCTGGCCGTGGGCAACGGCGTCTAGCCTGTGTGTGTGAGTTTACTCTCTATTTCCTGTGTGTCGCAGTGATGATTACCAGGTGACGTGGCTGTCACCCACCCACATCTCACCAGAGAGGAGACAGGGGGAGAGATAAGGAGAGGTGACTAGAGGAGAGAGTAGAAGAGAGGAGAACAGTATGTCCTTCTCTTTCTCCATAGTTGTATTCAGAGAGAGAGAGAGCGTGATCAAGTGTGTGTATGTGTTTATCTTTTTGTATGTGAAACAGAGGTGATTATCAGGTGTGTGTGTGTGTGTGTATCACGTCTCATTTGGTTATTTATGAAGAAGCAGATCAGAGGCTATCTGCACATCCCTGGCTGTGACCCCACTCTCCCATGGTGTCTCAGGGGACATTTCCATTTCACACCCCATAGTCGTACAGGTTACCCAGTTGTACATGCAGTTAAAGGTGCAATATACAGAAATCGCTCCGTCATTTCCTGGTTGCAAAAATTATAATAGTTCACCTAATACCCGTTTATGTGACAAAACAAGCAATGCTGAGATGTAGCATGACTTGTAGAGAATGAGGGATCATGTCAGCTCCATTTATATAGCTTTTGTAACTTTTAATTTGACAAATACTGGAAACAGCCAATTAGCCCCTATTAAATTGTCTTTTCCCTAGAGATTTTCACTCTTTTTGAGAATTCTTATCCATCTTCCTCTTCCCTTTGCGTGTAGTGGATCTGGAAGTTTCCAAACATGGCTGGCACATCAAATCTGATACATCACAACGCGCCACCAGAGAAACAACTGTCTATCTCGCTCTCTCTGCCTCTTGCTCTCTCTCTTCCTCTTTCGCCAGCATCCCTCTATCCGTCAACAGCCCCCAGGTCCAACTCCAGGAATAGATCTGCGCCCATTTTCCTTCTTTTTTTATGCACTCTTTTTTTAGGTTTTCCTCCTCTCCCCTCCTGTTCTCTACTTATTAGCTTCATAAGGTCCCTTGTGTTGTTGCCATGGCAACAGAAAGCACATGCGGCTTATACATTTACAGCTGGATACATCAAGTGGAGACCGAGAGATGGAGAGAGAGAGGGAGGAGCATTATCGAAGAGGAGAGAGGGAATGAGTGAAAGAGAATGAAAAAAGAGGGAGTATGAGGAGAGAGATGGTGAGAAAAAGAGATACAAACTATAGCAGAAGAGGGAGGGAAGGGGGAGATTGAAAGCCAGAGTGAAAAGTAAATACATTTTTCCGCCCAACCATAAAAGGTCTCCTTCCTACCTTCCTGCCTCCATCCCTCTCTCATTTTTCAAAAGCTCTCCTGTGCTAGCCAAACAGCTGCTCAACGCTGGATCAACACTGACCAAACATTTACACAACGTCCCCTCTGCTACAGGGTAGGTGTAAGCCACCTGCGTGGGTGGTCGGCAGAAAGCTGGCTATTTATAGCGGGAGTAGCATTAGCATCTGTAGGTGGGAGAGTGGATGTTTCAGAAGAACCTTTATGTAACGTTTTGCTAGTTTTGCTATGGCAGGCAGAGATGTTCCCTCTGGCATGTCAACACTGCAGCAGCAGGTGACTGCAGCAGCCTTAGTGTGTGTGTGCGCACTTTCCTGTGTAAGCCTGGATTTGTTTTCTTTTGACAGAAGGACAACAGTAACATACTGTACAGCAGTGGGCTTAAACTTCATTTACTTCTCTTTTTTTCACCACAAGGTCAGGTAAACAGGATGTAAATCAACTGTGTGTGCACAGGAAGTGCTGTAATGTAAATATGAAGTCTACAGTGGTGTGGTTGATTGCTGTCTTATTTTAGAACACCTAAAACTGCCCCTCCTTCTTTCTAAAAGATTCCTTCCTTCCTTTCTTACGCCCTTCCTAGAGTTAATCAGACATCATTGAATAAGTGAAAGCCTATGGCCCCATCCAGAAACAAGCCCTTCCTCCTCCTTGTCTCAAGGCCGTCTTTATCTCAGTGGGCTTGATTGATTGATTTAAAGAGAATGCACTTTTACAAATCTGTGTGCAAATTCACAACCCCCCTCACACACACACACACACACACACACACACACACACACACACACACACACACACACACACACACACACACACACACACACACACACACACACACACACACACACAAATTCAGCAACCACACATACAAGCACAGACACACATGGCCGTGGCCCTACTCTCCGAGGGTGTCTCGGGGGGGAGTTGGGATATGTAAAAAAACACATTTCCATTTCACACCTCGCGCTCGTACAGGTTACGCAGTTGTACATGCAGCGAAACAGGACAAATAAATATAAGAACTCACACGGGCAGCAAGGACTCCAAAGACCGCCATTAATCCTGGACACACGCCATCAATCCCTTTGGTCCCTTGTGGCTCTTTTAGCCTCTGTGCGTGTGTGTATTTGTACAAACGAGTATGTATGTTCATGCATGTATGTACGAGTATGTATGTTTGTGCATGACTCCTCCATCTTGGCCTGTACACCATGTTCTGAACAGACCAGAATAGACCAGTGTTTTATGGGACTTTGATTGTCCTCACTTATATTCAATTATATGACTGCCCCTCCAATTGTCACCGCACTCTACCTCCTGCTGCTGTGTGGCTAGGTGTAGAAAATCACACATTGTACACCTCATTTGAATGAGGCAGTCAATTAAAGGTACGCTTCACAAGATGACATCATCACACACAACAGACAATAACATCAGCAGAATGAAAATCTGACCAAGACTGACGCTATTGGCTTTCTCCAATGGGGGCGTATCTCAACGAGGAAGATGGGTGTGAATTCTGTGGATGCGAGTGAGAACCAAGGAAGAGAGAGCCCCCAGCTAGCACGGAGACAGTAATAAAGCAGTGCTGTTATCTCCCACTGAGATTCTAATGAAGAGTTTTATTAAAGAGGACCGGACCCTTTTTGATCACACGTTCCCTCTAAAGAAACGTTTGTTTTGTCAAGCTGCGCTTCCCGCACCGTTTTCTGCTCTGTCCATGATTTTGTAATTACAGTAAGCAGGGTTCTGATTGGTCTATATCATGTGTGTGTATTTGGGGCTGATGTATGGATTCATCCATTCCTAGACTGATTACTAACTGACCTGCCTGTATGCCCCTCATTTCAACATCTCATTTTCATTTACATTTGGTTGAGTTGTCAACTAACGTGAATTACACGTGAAATCAACAAGACAAATTCACCATGTCATTGGATTTAGGTTAAAAGTTAGGTGAAAAAAAGAGGAAGTTCCCTTACGTTGATGCCTCTTTGCAAATCCAATCAGTTTTCCACGTTGATTCAATGTCATTACATTTAATTTTGTTTGTTGAAATGACGTGGAAACAGCGTTGAGTCAACCAGTTTTTGCCTAATGGGTCTCTTCTTCTTCCCTCTATCTTTCTCTCCCACATGTATTGAGGAACAAAAGAGGACTCCTCTGTCGTTCTCTCTCTTTTGTCTCTCTGTAATCTTCCTCTGAGGTGTCTTTATGGACTGACTGACTCCAGGTTACGGTGACTCATGTCTAGAGCCTCTGACAGTAGAACAGAATAGAGGGCAGTTCAGTAGAGTAGAGAGGAATGGAACTTTTCCACAGAGGACATTCCAACCCCTTCACACATCTCAAACCATCAGGCAAAGCTCGAGGTTTTCTATGCTAACCAACGCATGGCAAAGATCTTCAAGAGAAAAACAACAGTCGTGGAACTGATATAGAAGTAGATATGTACAGAACGCAATAGTACAAAACAATGTACGGCCGGACAGGGCAGGTTAAGGTAGAAAAGATTAAAACCAATTTATGGAGAATAGAATAGCAGTGCGTCAGTGACTGCCCGACATTCCTCTATGATGTTGTGGTAGCTCTCTGTCTCCCCTTGAGGCACTCAGTGGATGGTTTAATTGAATGCTTAATGAACATTGGCCGGGCCCAGCAGTGTCATTAAGAGACCCCACTGATAACCTTTAAACCACCAATGGGAAGGCACTGCACAGAACCCACACATATTATCTTCAGGGCACACACACATTCCCATAGGCATGTACAGGGTCTTCAGAAAGTATTCACACCCCTTGATATTTCCTCATTTTTCTGTGTTACAGCCTGGTTTTAAAATTAATTGAATTTAGATTCATTGGCCTACACACAATATCCCATAATGTCAAAGTGGAATTATGTTTTTCAAAATGTTTTACAAATGAATGGGGAAAAAATGAAAAAAGAAATGTAATGGGTCAGTAAGTATTCAACCTCTTTGTTATGGTAAGCCTAAATAAGTTCAGGAGTAAAATTGTACTTAACAAGTCACATGTGAAGATGCATTGACTCACTCTGTGTACAATAATAGTGTTTAACATGATTTGTGAATGTCTACCTCAACTCTGTACCCCACACATACAATTATCTGTAAGGTCCCTCAGTCAAGCAGTGAATTTCAAACACAGATTCTACCACAAAGACCAAGGAGGCTTTCCAATGCCTCGCAAAGAAAGGCACCTATTGGTAAATGGGTCAAAATTTAAAAAAGCTGAAATTGAATATCCCTTTGAGCATGTTATTAATTAGACTTTGGGGGCTGTATCAATACACCCAGTCACTGCAAAGATACAGGCGTCCATCCTAACTCAGTTGCCGGAGAGGAAGGAAACCGCTCAGGGTTTTCACCATAAGGCCAATGGTGACTTTAAAACAGTTAGAGTTTAATGGTTGTGATAGGAGAACTGAGGATGGATCAACAACATTGTAGTTACTCCACAATACTAACCTAATTGACAGAGTGAAAAGAAGGAAGCCGTTTGCAAAAAGACATTAAGTAATACTGCAAAAACTCTCCAATTTTTCAAGCATGGTGGTTGCTGCTTCATGTTATGGATATGATTGTAATCATTAACAACAGGGGAGTTTTCCGGATGAAACAGAATGGAGATAAGCACAGGCAAACCTGTTTCAGTCTGCTTTCCACCAGACACTGGGAGATTAATTCACCTTTCAGCAGGACGATAACCTAAACCACAAGGCCAAACCTACACTGTTGCTTACAGTTACTTACCAAAAAGAAAGTGAATGTTTCTGAGTGGCTAAATTACAAATGTTGACTTAAATCTTCTGAAAATCTATGGAGAGACTTGAAAATGGTTGTCTAGCAATGATCAGCAACCAATTTGACAGAGATTGAAGAATTTTGAAAAGAATGTTGCACAATCCAGGTGTGGAAAGCTCTCAGAGCTGTAATCGCTGCCAAAGGTGCTTCTACAAAGTATTGACTCAGGGGTGTGAATACTTATGTAAATTAGATGTTTCTGTATTTAATTTTCAATACATTTTCTAAAATTAAAAAATACATGTTTTCACTTTGTACTTATGTGGTATTGTGTGTAGATGGGTGAGGAAACAATGTTATTTAATCCATGTTGAATTCAGGCTGTAACACAACAAAATGTGGAATAAGTCAAGCGGAATGAATACTTTCTGAAGGCACTGTATTCAGTGTACATACTGTATTCTAGTCATTGAACACTGGTCACTTTAATAATGTTTACATACAAAACACACCTTTATATGTATATGTGTGTCTACAGTTGAAGTCAGAAGTTTACATACACCTTAGCCAAATACATTTAAACTCAGTTTTTCACAATTCCTGACATTTAATCCTCGTAAAAATTCCCTGTCTTAGGTCAGTTAGGATCACCACTTTATTTTAAGAATGTGAAATGTCAGAATAATAGTAGAGAGAATGATTTATTTCAGCTTTTATTTATTTCGTCACATTCCCAGTGGGTCAGAAGTTTACATACACTCAATTAGTATTTGGTATAATTGCCTTTAAATTGTTTAACCTGGGTCAAACGTTTTGGGTAGCCTTCCACAAGCTTCCCACAATAAGTTGGGTGAATTCTGGCCCATTCCTCCAGACAGAGCTGGTGTAACTGAGTCAGGTTTGTAGGCCTCCTTGCTCGCAAACGCTTTTTCAGTTCTGCCCACAAATTTTCTATGGAATTGAGGTCAGGGCAACATGATGCTGACACCCCCGTGCTTCACGGTTGGGATGATGTTCTTCGGCTTGCAAGCCTCCCCCTTTTTCCTCCAAACATAACGGTGGTCCTTATGACCAAACGGTTCTATTTTTGTTTCATCAGACCAGAGGACATTTCTCCAAAAAGTACAATCTTTGTCCCCATGTGCAGATGCAAACTGTAGTCTGGCTTTTTTATGGCGGTTTTGGAGCAGTGGCTTCTTCCTTGCTGAGCGGCCTTTCAGGTTATGTCGATATAGGACTCGTTTCACTGTGGATATAGATACTTTTGTACCTGTTTCCTCCAGCATCTTCACAAGGTCTTTCGCTGTCCCCAAATGCAATAAAATGCAAATTAATTACTTAAAAATCATACAATGTGTTTTTCTGGATTTTGTTTTAGATTCCGTCTCTCACAGTTGAAGTGTACCTATGATAAAAATTACAGACCTCTACATGCTTTGTAAGTAGGAAAACTTGCAAAATCGGCAGTGTATCAAATACTTGTTCTCCCCACTGTATATATATATATATATATATATATATATATATATATATATATATATATATATATATGTACCGGTCTCTGAAATTGCTCATTCTGATATTTCTTAATTTTTCTGGATTAAGTGTATTTTATTTGTATTTTTATTCACTTAGCTACAGGATGTATTTGTGTTTGAAAGAGAGAGTGTGTGTCTGGTGTGGCAATGTAATATTAATTGCCTCTTTTATATCATTCCCCAAAAATCGAACTCTTGTTCCTTACATCGCTCGACGACAAAACGGGTTACCCACTGCCAGTTGGAGATAAACTGGTTGCCGTGGTGATATCCCAGCATACATAGAGCAAGATTGAAAGTGTGAATTCAATACCTCCTCACAATCCCTGTGGTTCCCCTTTCGGTCTAAGTAGTCTAGATCGATTCTCAGGGCTATCACACATGAAAGAATGTAGCCTACACAACAACAAGAGTCTACTTTCATCTTTCTTCTCCCCCCTGAGGTGACTGGTGCTGCTATGGAAGACCTGTTTACTCCTTGTTAGCGAGACGCTAGCACTTTAAATGGAAGATATGTATTGCTTTTAGCATGTAACACTAGAACTTTGTTGCAGGCTAGGTTATGGCTTTTTAATGTTTCTAGCTAAGGCACTAGCTCTGGGCGCTAACAAAAGCATCAGAGCTCAGATAAGACCGATGAATTCCTGCTACATTAGCAGAAGTCTCTCATTTAGAAGACCTTTTTACATCAAGTAGCTTGTTAGTGTAGCATTAGCCTAGCACCACTAGCCTAGCGCCTTTAGCCTAGCACCATTAGCCTAGCGTAAGGCTGCAGCAGAACAAAGCAAATCATAATACATAAAGCAGCCAGGCAGGCCCCTTTCATCTAAAGGATGACAGACACGTCTGATATTGCTCTGTAGTTTTTAATAAGCTCAACGAGTCGCCGCGCCCGAGATAGAAAAATAAACAAGATTGTATCAGATGTTGTCCCCCCCCTAGACAGGATAACACCCCAATATATTAGAAATGTAATGAAATTGAGCGTGTGCATGTCTACCGGTATGTGCATGCATGTCTGGGGTTTTCTCTATGGACTGACAGAACTCACATTGTGTTGATTATTTTGTTGAGAAAATGTATTTTGAAAAAACCTTGATAATTTGGTCAGTTTCATTCCATGGTGAAGAGTCAGTGTATCAATCTTGTAGCACAGTTCTAGAAACAGCCAAAACTGTTCGGAGAATCAACTGGATTTTTGGTCACTGCAATCTTTTTGTGATTATGGGAGTTGTGATTGTGGGTATATTGGTCATTGCTGCTGACTTGCACCAGAAACTCAATGTTCCCTCTTAGACTACACTGAGAATAATACTGCCTATCTACTGCTATAATACTTTCCTATCGTGCTCTCGTTCTCTCTCTCTCTCTCATGCTCTCTTTCTATCTCTCTCTCTCACACAATCTTTACTTATTTTTTCACTCTGTCAGTCTCCACACCCTGCCCTCTTGTAATCTGTCTGTCTCGTCCCCCTGCCCTCTTGTGATCGGTCAGTCTCCACCCCCTGCCCTCTTGTGATCGGTCAGTCTCCACCCCCTGCCCTCTTGTGATCGGTCTGTCACTTAGTTCCCCCATCATTTTCTCCCTCCTTTCTCTCTCTGTCTCTCCCTCCTTTCTCTGTCTCTCCCTCCTGTCTCTCTCTCTCCCTCCTTTCTCTCTCTGTCTCTCCCTCCTTTCTCTCTCTGTCTCTCCCTCCTTTCTCTCTCTGTCTCTCCCTCCTTTCTCTCTCTGTCTCTCCCTCCTTCCAGCCCAGTGTATCTCCGACAGCAGCCTCAGAGTAATGGAGGTCTATACTTGGCAGGAAACGGGTGGCTGCTCAGTACGGCGCCGTAAACATTTGTTAACAAGCAATTAAACGTGTCCTCTTTAATCCCGCTGGGGGCGGGGGCGTGCAATCGCTCACAAGACCTGCCCAGGACGGAGGAGAAAAGTGAGGGACGAGGGCAGAACAGAAAGAGAGAGGAGAAAAGCGAGGGAAGAGGGCAGAACAGGAAGAGAGAGGAGAAAAGCGAGGGAAGAGGGCAGGACAGGAAGAGAGAGGAGAAAAGTGAGGGAAGAGGGCAGAACAGAAAGAGAGAGGAGAAAAGCGAGGGAAGAGGGCAGAACAGGAAGAGAGAGGAGAAAAGTGAGGGAAGAGGGCAGGACAGGAAGAGAGAGGAGAAAAGTGAGGGAAGAGGGCAGGACAGGAAGAGAGAGGAGAAAAGTGAGGGAAGAGGGCAGAACAGGAAGAGAGAGGAGAAAAGTGAGGGAAGAGGGCAGAACAGAAAGAGAGAGGAGAAAAGTGAGGGAAGAGGGCAGGACAGGAAGAGAGAGGAGAAAAGTGAGGGAAGAGGGCAGAACAGGAAGAGAGAGGAGAAAAGCGAGGGACGAGGGCAGAACAGAAAGAGAGAGGAGAAAAGTGAGGGAAGAGGGCAGGACAGAAAGAGAGAGGAGAAAAGTGAGGGAAGAGGGCAGAACAGGAAGAGAGAGGAGAAAAGCGAGGGACGAGGGCAGAACAGAAAGAGAGAGGAGAAAATTTGGAGAAAATGATTTCGTCATCCCTTTTCATCCTTCTCTCTCTCTCTTTCCTGTAAGAGTGGTAGAATAATATTGTTGTGGGTGGGAGGGTCATGGAAAAGAAGGCCATTATGTGTTGGTTTAACTCCGTTTCTGGAATTGTAAATATATTACAGTAAGGGCCTGCAATTCTCTGTCTCACACACACACACACACACACACACACACACACACACACACACACACACACACACACACACACACACACACACACACACACACACGTGAACGCGCGAGCACTTAACCACTGTAACGTATGTGTATTAATGTGTGTGTAACTGTCAACAGGAAGACTACGCCTGTGTGCGTGTGTGTGTGCGCCTATGCATGTACCGCGAGGTATGCAGGTATGCTGTGTGGGGCAACAGGAGCACTATCAGGTCTCAGACTGGGTGTGCACTTGTAAGACTGGGTGTGCACTTGTAAGACTGGGTGTGCACTTGTAAGACTGGGTGTGCACTTGTAAGACTGGGTGTGCACTTGTAAGACTGGGTGTGCACTTGTAAGACTGGGTGTGCACTTGTAAGACTGGGTGTGCACTTGTAAGACTGGGTGTGCACTTGTAAGCATATTTCAGTCGTGTGAGTCAGTATGTGAAGCCAGGTAGTAGCAAGGTTCGACAGTAATACCATAACAGTTGGACTGTTGACAGTATGGATTAACAGCTGCCTAGTTCACACTAGGAGGTGACCTGAGGTAAGACACACACACAGAGAGAGGACAGAATAAAGAGAGAGAGATTTGTCTATCCAAGTTGAGGTTTCTCTCTCCTTCATCTGACTCATGCTGTGTTTATATGGATGGATCATTTTTGATTCTGGGCTGAACAGTAGTTTGTCCTCTCCTCCCTACGTGTGTGGATCGTTTTTCCTTTACCTCTGTTCACCTCCGCTGTTCTTTCTACTGTTTCTAGATCAACTGTTCTCTCTCTCTCTCTCTTCTCTCTCTCTCTCTCTCTCTCTCTCTCTCTCTCTCTCTCTCTCTCTCTCTCTCTCTCTCAATTCAATTGACTTTATTGACTTTATTGACATGGCAAGTTCATTATTACTTACATTGTCAAAGTATACATATCGAAAAATAAAATATATATGTATATATATACAAAATATATATATATTTATATATAAATAAATGGTGGGACCAACAGCAATAATAATAGTAGTAGTGGACATGGGATTACCATTAACAACAACTACAACAACAATATTAATCAGAACAACAATACATTAAAGCAATGGTAGTAGACCAGTGTCAACATGACTTGAGAAGACACATGACCTGGTAGTAGACCAGTGTCAACATGACTGAGAAGACACATGACCTGGTATGAAAGACAGAACAAAACAAGATGGGAAATATTATTTTACAGTTTCAAATTCTTTGTATTGAATTATAATTTTGGGAAAGAAATATTCTCTTGGGTCTGAGTATTTGTCACAGTGTAATAGGAAATGCAGCTCTGTCTCTACCTCTCCCCTGGAGCAGAGTGAGCACAGCCTGTCCTCTCTGGGCAGCCAGGTTTGTCTGTGACGACCGGTCTCTATAGCCAGACTGTGCTCACTGAGTCTGTACCTAGTCAATGTTTTCCTCAGTTTTCTATCAGTCACAGTGGACAGATAGTCTGTCACCATGTACTGTCTGTTTAGAGCCAAATAGCATTGAAGTTTACTTAGATATTTTGTGGTGTCTTTCCAATAGGTGATATATTTTCCTTTTTGTTTTGTGATGATTTGGTTGGGCCAGATTTTCTGAGGGCTGTCCTGAGGCTCTATGGGGTTGGTTTGGGTTGGTGAACTGAGCCTCAGAACCACCTGGCTGAGGGGACTATTCTCTTGTTTCATCTCTTGACATTGTAGAGCTGTGTGATGGAATGTTTTGGGGTCACTTGTTTTTAGATGGTTGTAAAATTTGATGGCTCTTTTTTCTATTCGAATGAGGAGGGCCCTACATGCGTTATTTGGAGCTTTTCTTTGTACTTGCAATACAGTCTTGCAAAACTCTGCATGCAGTATTTCGATTGGATGTTTGTCCCATTTGGTAAATTCATTATTAGAGAGTGGACCCCATACTTCACTGCCATATAGAGCAATTGGTTCTATAACTGATTGAAAAATTCTGAGCCAGATTCTAATTGGAATTTTGATTTTGATGTTCCTTTTAATGGCATAGAATGCTCTTCTTGCTTTGTCTCTCAGCTCATTCACAGCCATGTGAAAGCTACCTGTGTTGCTGATATTTAGTCCTAGATATGTGTAGTTTTTGGTGTGTTCTAATAGAACTGTGTCCAAATAGAATTTATATTTGTCATCCTTATTTCCGGACCTTTTTTGGAATATCATTATATTTGGGTTTTTTAGGTTAACGGTCAGAGCCCAGGTCTGACAGAACCTGTGAAGACTATCTAGGTGCTGCTGTAACCCCTCTTTAGTGGGAGTCAGCAGCACCAGGTCATCTGCGTACAGCAGACACTTGATTTCAGTGTTGTGTAGGGGGATACCAGGTGCTGCCGATTCTTCTAATGTTTTTGCCAATTCATTAATGTAGATGTTAAATAGTATTGGGCAGCCCTGTTTCACTCCCCGCCCCTGAGAGAAGAAGTCTGTTTGCTTGTTGCCAATTTTAACCGCACATTTGTTTTTAGTGTACATTTATTTAATAAAATCATATGTTTTCCCTCCAATACCACTTTCTATTAGTTTATAAAAAAGACCTTCGTGCCAAATTGAATCAAATGCTTTCTTGAAATCTACAAAACACGAGTAGATTTTGCCTTTGTTTTGGTTAACTTGTTTATCAATTAGAGTGTGGAGGGTGTAAATGTGGTCTGTTGTACGATAATTTTTTAGAAATCCAATCTGGCTTCTGCTCAGGATGTTGTGTTCATCAAGGAAATTATGTAGTCTGCTATTTATAATACTGCAGACAATTTTCCCCAAGTTGCTCTTAACGCAAATTCCTCTGTAATTATTTGGTTCAAATTTGTCTCCATTTTTATAGATTGGTGTGATCAATCCCTGGTTCCAAATATTGGGGAAAATACCTGCAGTGAGGATAATGTTGAAGAGTTTGAGTATAGCCAATTTGAATTTGTGGTCTGTATATTTGATCATTTCATTTCAAATACCATCAACACCACAGGCCTTTTTAGGTTGGAGAGTGCATAGTTTTTCCAATAATACTTCTTCTGTAATTGGGGTATCCACAGGATTCTGATAGTCTTTGACTGCTAATTCAAGGATTTGTAATTTTTCTTGTATATCTTTTTGTTCTGGGCTCTTTGTTATAGTGCTGTAGAGGTTTGCAAAGTGATTTCTCCACATATCCCCATTTTGGAGAGCCAATTCCTCATGATGAGGTTTGTTTAATTTATTCAAATTCTCCCAGAAGTGGTTTGATTCTATTGATTCCTCAATTCCATCCATCTGATTTCTAATGTGCTGTTCCTTTTTTGTTCTTAGGGTGTGTTTGTATTGCTTCAGTGTTTCCCCATATTGAAGGCGTATATTTTTGTTGTCTGGTTCTGTGTTTTTGATTAGATATATTTCTCAATGACTTTCTTAGATTTTTGCAATCATTATCAAACCATTTTTCATTATTTGTTATTTTTGGTTTGTTCTTATGCTTCTTTAAATTTGTCAAATATAAAGTTTATGTTCCTAACGGCCAAATTTACACCTTCATTGCTGAAGGAGAATGTTAAGGCTAAAAAGTTGTCCATGAGAGATTGTATTTTTTGGCTACTAATTGCTTTTTGGTAGATGTCTGTACTGTTTGCACTCCATCTATAGGCCTGTTTAGTACCATGTAATTTATTGGGCTGTGATGCTTCATGGTTGGGTTCTGCTCTTCTCAGATACACTGTGATCTTACTGTGGTCTGAGAGAGGTGTTAGTGGGCTGACTGTGAAGGCTCTGAGAGACTCTGGGTTTAGGTCGGTGAGGAAGTAGTCTACAGTGCTGCTGCCAAGGGATGAGCTGTAGGTGTACCTACCAAAAGAGTCCCCTCCCAGCCTGCCATTGACTATGTACAGACCCAGTGTTCGACAGAGCTTCAGGAGCTGTGCTCCGTTTTTGTTTTTCACTTTGTCATAGTTGTTTCTGTGGGGGTATGTGGGGAGGGAAAGGTTATTGCTTCCTGGTAGGTGTTTATCCCCATGACTGTTAATAGTGTCTTGTTCTTCTGCTGTTCTAGCATTCAGGTCTCCACAGACCAGTACGTTGCCTTGGGCCTGAAAGTGACTAATCTCCCCCTCTAGAATGGAGAAACTCTCTTCATTGAAGTAGGGTGATTCTGAGGGGGGAATGTATGTGGCACAGAGGAAGACATTTTTATCTGTCAAGATAGCCTCCTTGTTGATTTTTAACCAGATAAAGAATTCTCCTGTTTTGATCAATTCGATTGAATTAATTAGTTCAGATTTATACCATATTAGCATTCCCCCTGAGTCTCTGCCCTGTTTGATTCCTTTTAATTTAGTGGATGGTATGATTATCTCCCTATAACCTAGTGGACAGCCAGTGGAAACATCACCTCTGCACCATGTTTCCTGTAGTACTACAATATCAACATTATCAATTTCTTTCAGGAAGTCTGGGTTTCTGGTGGGTGTTGGGGAAGAGGGGGGGCTGGTGGGTGTTGGAGCTGGGGTGTGGCTGGTCTGTGTCGGTGCCACTGTCAGTGGGAGGCTGTTCTGTGGTGCTGGATGTGCCTTTTTGGGTGGGGAGAGTAGGGGTGAGGGTGGTGCTGGTGGAGTTTGTCTTGTGGGAGGGCATGTCACTGGTGGTGTCCTTCTCTCTCTCCGCTCTCTCCTTAATGGTCTGAAAGTCTGTTTCAAACAGCCTAATGTTACCTTGCACCATGACAGTCCCAGTCTTGTAGAGGTTGATTGTTATCATGGTGCTGTCAGGGTCGTCTGTCTCTTTGATTTTCAGCTTCCACCCATTACAGATTCCCTCTTTCTTTATGGATGGGTAGTGAGAGCACACTCCTGAGCGCCATGCATTTGGCTGGTCAGTGAGGAAGATGAGATTACTCACGTCACCGTTTTTGTAGAGGTCTGCAAAAAGGGTTTCTGGCCTCCCCTTTAGTAGTTTCTGTTTAAAAGCTTTCCTCGTTGTGTCATGTTTGGCCTCTTTAGGGTAGAGAATGGATTCTGCGCTGAGGGGAAGTGGGGACATGGTGCCTGTGCGCTCTGCTACTACTGCTGCGCTGTTCTGCTGCCCCGTTGCCATGGCAAACGATTGGTTTGTCTGCTGCTAGCGCTAATTTAGTTCAAAAACCAGCAAAAAGAGTGACAAATTCTCACACAAAAGAACAGAATATATGTTTAAAGTTAGTCCGTGCTCCTTTTTGGTTTACTCACTCAGTTTGGTCGTTTGATGTAGTTGTATTAACTGCCCTTGCTAGGTTTGTTCTAGCTCGTTTCTTCTGGCTAGCTTGTTAGTCTGCTGGCTAGGTCTTTGTTGTGTAGCTAGGTAGCTAGACTCAAAACTTCTTAACTTGAGGAGCAAAGTTACTTTTTTTCTATTCTGAATGAATAGAGTTGTTGTTCATCACTTCTTGTCTGGAATTCTTTTTCGATTAGAGTGTTTATCTCATCCTAAAAACAAAAAAATATGAAATATATCAGGATCTCATGTTGAGCATGACTCTCTCTCTGTCTCTGTCTCTCTCTCTGTCTCTCTCTCTCTGTCTCTCTCTGTCTCTCTCTCTCTCTCTCTGTCTGTCTCTCTTTCTCTCTCTCTCTCTCCTCTCGCTCTCTCCTCTCGCTCTCTCTGTGTCTCTGTCTCTCTCTGTCTCTCCTCTCTTTCTCTCTCTCTCTCTGTCTCTCTTTCTCTCTCTCTCTCTCTCTCTGTCTCTCTCTCTCTCTCTCTCTCTCTCTCTCTCTCTCTCTCTCTCTCTCTCTCTCTCTCTCTCTCTCTCTCTGTCTCTGTCTCTGTCTCTGTCTCTGTCTCTGTCTCTGTCTCTGTCTCTGTCTCTGTCTCTGTCTCTTTCTCTCTCTTTCTCTTTCTCTCTCTTTCTCTCTCTTTCTCTCTCTTTCTCTCTCTTTCTCTCTCTTTCTCTCTCTCTGTCTCTCTCAAAATTCGATATAAGGGGCTTTCTTGGCATGGAAAAGATATGTTTACATTGCCAAAGCATCTGAAATAAATAATGAACAAAAGTGAAATGAACAGTAAACATTACACTCATATTATTTATATATACAGTGTTGTAACGATGTGCAAATAGTTAAGTACAAAAGGTAAAATAAATCAACATAAACATGGGTTGTATTTACAATGATATTTGTTCTTCACTGGTTGCCCTTTTCTTGTGGCAACAGGTCACAAATCTTGCTGCTGTGATGACACACTGTGGTATTTCACCCAATAGATATGGGAGTTTATCAAAATTGGATTTGTTTTCGAATTCTTTGTGGATCTGTGTAATCTGAGGGAAATGTGTGTCTCTAATATGGTCATACATTGGGCAGGAGGTTAGGAAGTGCAGCTCAGTTTCCACCTCATTTTGTGGGCAGTGGGCACATAGCCTGTCTTCTCTTGAGAGCCAGGTCTGCCTACGGCCGCCTTTCTCAATAGCAAGGCTATGCTCACTGAGTCTGTACATAGTCAAAGATTTCCTTAATTTTGGGTCAGTCACAGTGGTCAGGTATCCTGCCACTGTGTACTCTCTGTTTAAGGCCAAATAGCATTCTAGTTTGCTCAGTTTTTTTTGTTAATTATTTCCTATGTGTTAAGTAATTATCTTTTTGTTTTCTCATGATTTGGTTGAGTCTAATTGTGTTGCTGTCCTGGGGATCTGTTTGTGTTTGTGAACAGATTGTAGAATTCAACAACTCTTTTCTGGATTTTGATAATTAGCAGGGATCGGCCTAATTCTGCTTTGCATGCATTATTTGGTGTTTTACGTTGTACGCGGAGAACATTTTTGCAGAAACCTGCATGCAGAGTCTCAATTTGGTGTTTGTCCAATTTTTGTGAATTTTTGTTTGGTGAGCGTACCCCAAACCTCACGACCATCAAGGGCAATGTGTTCTATAACTAATTGAAGTATTTTTAACCAGATCCTAATTGGTATGTTGAATTTATGTTCCTTTTGATGGCATAGAAGGCCCTTCTCTCAGATCGTTCACAGCTTTGTGGAAGTTACTTCTGGTGCTGATGTTTAGGCCGAGGTATCTATAGTTTTTTGTGTGCTCTAGGGCAAAGATGTCTAGATGGAAATTGTAGTCGTGGTCCTGGTAACTGGACCTTTTTTGGAACGCCATTATTTTTGTCTTACTGAGAATTACTGTCAGGGCCCGGGTCTGACAGAATGTGTGCAGAAGATATAGGTGCTGCTGTAGGCCCTCCTTGGTTGGGGACAGAAGCACCACATCATCAGCAAACCGTAGACATTTGACTTCAGATTCTAGTAGGGTGAGGCAGGGTGCTGCAGACTGTTCTAGTGCCCTTGCCAATTTGTTGATATATCTGTTAAAAAGGGTGGGGCTCAAGCTGCATCCCTGTTTGACCCCACGGCCCTCTGGAAAGAAATGTGTTATTGCCCATTTTAACTGCACACTTGTTGTTTGTGTACATAGATTTTATAATGTTGTATGTTTTTCCCCAAACACCACTTTCCATCAATTTGTACAGAAGACCTTCATGCCATATTGAGTCAAAAGCTTTTTGGAAATCAACAAAGCATGAGAAGACTTTGCCTTTGTTTTGGTTTGTTTGTTTGTCAATTAGGGAGTCCAGGGGGAATATGTGGTCTGTCGTATGGTAATTTGGGAAAAAGCCCATTTGACATTTGATCAGTACATTGTTTTCACTGAGGATATGTACGAGTCTGCTGTTAATGATAATGCAGAGTATTTTCCAAAGGTTGCTGTTGATGCATATTCCACGGTAGTTATTGGGGTCAAATTTGTCTCCACTTTTGTGGATTGGGGTGATCAGTCCTTGCTTCCACATATTAGGGAAGGTGCCAGAGCTGAGGATGATGTTAAAGAGTTTAAGTATAGCCAATTGGAATTTGTGGTCGGTATATTTGATAATTTCATTGAGGATACCATCAACACCACAGGCCTTTTTGGGTTGGAGCGTTTGTATTTTGTCCTGTAGTTCATTCAATGTAATTGGAGAATCCAGTGGGTTCTGGTAGTCTTTAATAGTTGATTCTAAGATGTTTATTTGATCATGTATATGTTTTTGCTGTTTGTTCTTTGTTATAGAGGCAAAAAGATTGGAGAAGTATTTTATACATACATCTCTGTTTTGAACAGATAACTCTTCATGTTGTTGTTTGTTTAGTGTGTTCCAATTTTCCCAGAAGTGGTTAGATTCTATGGATTCTTCAATTACTTTGAGATGATTTCTGACGTGCTGTTCCTTCTTTCTCCGCAGTGTATTTCTGTATTGTTTTAGTGATTCTCTTTCTCTCACTCTTTGTCTGTCTGTCTTGTCTGTCTGTCTGTCTGGCTGGCTGTCTCGCTCTCTCTTTCTGTGGTCTGTCTCGTGTCTTCCTTATCTCTCTCCCACTAATTGTTTTCTCTCGCTTTCTCTCGCTCTCTCTCTTGCTCTCTTGCTCTCTCTCTTGCTCTCTTGCTCTCTCTCTGTCTCTCTCTCTCTCTTGCTCTGTGAGTGTTAGTGATGTGATGCTTATCAGTGGAGGGGCTTGTACACAGTCTTAACACACTCTGACAATACCCAGGGAGAGAGAGTTTTGCCCACTGAGGCACACGGATGCTCACACAAAAACTGCTGCTCTCTCTCGCTCTCTCTGTCTCTCTCCGTCTCTCTCTCTCACTCTCTCTCTGTCTCTCTCTGTCTCTCTCTCTCTCTCTCTCTCTCTCTCTCTCTCTCTCTCTCTCTCTCTCTCTCTCTCTCTGTCTCTGTCTCTGTCTCTGTCTCTCTCTTTCTTTCTCTCTGTCTCGGTCTCTCTCGCTCTGTCTCTATATACTGTATATATACTGAAAGTATTCAGACCCCTTGACTTTTCCCACGTTTTGTTACGTTACAGCTATGAGACTCGAAATTGAGCTCAGGTGCATCCTGTTTCCATTGGTCATCCTTGAGATGTTTCTACAACGTGATTGGAGTCCACCTGTGGTAAATTAAATTGATTGGACATGATTTAGAAAGGCACACACCTGTCTATATAAGGTCTCACAGTTGACAGAGCATGTAAGAGCAAAAACCAAGCCATGAGGTTGAAAGAATCGCCCGTAGAGCTCCGAGACAGGATTGTGTCGAGGCACAGATCTGGGGAAGGGTACCAAAACATTTCTGCAGCATTGAAGGTCCCCAAGAACACAATGGCCTCCATCGTTCTAAAATGGAAGAAGTTTGAAACCACCAAGACTCTTCCTAGAGCTGTCCGCCCAGGCATACTGAACAATCGGGGGAGAAGGGCCTTGGTCAGGGAGGTGACCATGAACCTGATGATCAATCTGACAGAGCTTCGGAGTTCCTCTGTGGAGATGGGAGAACCTTCCAGAAGGACAACCATCTCTGAGGCACTCCCCCAGTCAGGCCTTTATGGTAGAGTGGCTTGATGGAAGCCACTCCTCAATAAAAGGCACATGACAGCCCCCTAAAGGACTCTCAGACCATGAGAATCAAGATTCTCTGGTCTGATGTAACCAAGATTGAACTCTTTGGCCTGACTGCCAAGCATCACGGCTGGAGGAAACATGTTGGTGGCAGCGACAGGGACTGGGAGACTAGTCAGGACTGAAGGAACGATGAAGGGAGCAAAGTACAGAGAGATCCTTGATGTGAACACCTGCTCCAGAGCGCTGAGGATCTCAGACTGGGGTGAAGGTTCGCCTTCCAACAGGACAATGACTGTTACAGATACAGGTATCCTGTGTGTGTATTTGTTTTCTCTCCCTCTGCCCTAGTCACAGGTGGCAGTGATCAGTCGCCAATCCCAAGACACACCTGCTCCGTTTCCCTTACCCAATCACATCCCCTTTCCCTTGGTTTAAAAACCCAGTCAGTTGTTTTCCCAAACACACACACTCTCTCAATTCAATTCAATTCAATTCAAGGGGCTTTATTGGCATGGGAAACATGTGTTAACATTGCCAAAGCAAGTGAGGTAGATATTATACAAAAATGAAATAAACAATACAAATTAACAGTAAACATTACACATACAGAAGTTTCAAAACAATAAAGACATTACAAATGTTATATTATATATATACAGTGTTGTAACAATGTACAAATGGTTAAAGCACACAAGTTAAAATAAATAAGCATAAATATGGGTTGTATTTACAATGGTGTTTGTTCTTCACTGGTTGCCCTTTTCCTGTGGCAACAGGTCACAAATCTTGCTGCTGTGATGGCACACTGTGGAATTTCTCCCAGTAGATATGGGAGTTTATCAAAATTGGATTTGTTTTCAAATTCTTTGTGGATCTGTGTAATCTGAGGGAAATATGTCTCTCTAATATGGTCATACATTGGGCAGGAGGTTAGGAATTGCAGCTCAGTTTCCACCTCATTTTGTGGGCAGTGTGCACATAGCCTGTCTTCTCTTGAGAGCCATGTCTGCCTACGGCAGCCTTTCTCAATAGCAAGGCTATGCTCACTGAGTCTGTACATAGTCAAAGCTTTCCTTAAGTTTGGGTCAGTCACAGTGGTCAGGTATTCTGCCACTGTGTACTCTCTGTTTAGGGCCAAATAGCATTCTAGTTTGCTCTGTTTTTTTGTTAATTCTTTCCAATGTGTCAAGTAATTATCTTTTTGTTTTCTCATGATTTGGTTGAGTCTAAATGTGCTGTTGTCCTGGGGCTCTGTGGGGTGTGTTTGTGTTTGTGAACAGAGCCCTAGGACCAGCTTGCTTAGGGGACTCTTCTCCAGGTTCATCTCTCTGTAGGTGATGGCTTTGTTATGGAAGGTTTGGGAATCGCTTCCTTTTAGGTGGTTGTAGAATTTAACGGCTCTTTTCTGGATTTTGATAATTAGTGGGTATCGGCCTAATTCTGCTCTACATGCATTATTTGGTGTTCTACGTTGTACACGGAGGACATTTTTGCAGAATTCTGCATGCAGAGTCTCAATTTGGTGTTTGTCCCATTTTGTGAAATCTTGGTTGGTGAGCGGACCCCAGACCTCACAACCATAAAGGGCAATGGGCTCTATGACTGATTCAAGTATTTTTAGCCAGATCCTAATTGGTATGTTGAAATTTATGTTCCTTTTGATGGCATAGAAGGCCCTTCTTGCCTTGTCTCTCAGATCGTTCACAGCTTTGTGGAAGTTACCTGTGGTGCTGATGTTTAGGCCGAGGTATGTATAGTTTTTTGTGTGCTCTAGGGCAACGGTGTCTAGATGGAATTTGTGGTCCTGGTGACTGGACCTTTTTTGGAACACCATTATTTTGGTCTTACTGAGATTTACTGTCAGGGCCCAGGTCTGACAGAATCTGTGCAGAAGATCTAGGTGCTGCTGTAGGCCCTCCTTGGTTGGTGACAGAAGCACCAGATCATCAGCAAACAGTAGACATTTGACTTCGGATTCTAGTAGGGTGAGACCGGGTGCTGCAGACTGTTCTAGTGCCCGCGCCAATTCGTTGATATATATGTTGAAGAGGGTGGGGCTTAACTTCTTGCAACTATAGGGGGTGCTGTTCCGCATTAGCATATTTGTGTCTCCAAATTAAACTGCCTCGTGCTAAATTCTTGATCGTACAATATGCATATTATTGTTATTATTGGATAGAAAACAGTCTATAGTTTCTATAGGAGTTGAAATTTCGTCTCTGAGTGGTACAGAACAATTTCTACAGCACTTTTCATGACAGGGTTCAGATTTCAGAAATTTTTACCTCTGATCTGGGGTCTGTTTATAAGGCCACAGTGAATGCTATGAAGAAACCGACACTGCCTACGTCTTCCTCTGGGTGTCTGTACGTCATCACGTTTTCAATGAAGTCGGTGGGACGTTCACAGCCATTATAAATGACAAAAATGTACAGAGACCCCTCTTTCTCAACGTGCGCCTCAAGCGTGAAGGCCATCGGACCTGCCTCGTTCCAAATCGTTTTCTAACCAGCAGTATTTCTCCGGTCATGTTTTCAGTCGTTATAGTTGTTAAAAACATCATAATGTAGTGAATTTTAACCGTTTTATATCAATTTATATCCGTTTAGTGCGATTTTGAGGAATTTCTTTGTCGTGCACTCTGAAAGTTTGGACACGTTTTAGAGTGTCGGTCGTTGGTGATGGACATTTCGAAGGACAGAGGACATCTATCGACCAAAAGACGTTTATAACATAGAAAGGATACATTGCCCAAGAATATGATGGAAGATCAGCTCAAAGTAAGCAATATTTAATATGATAAACCGTGTTTCTGTCGAAATATTTTAAACGTATATATCGCCATTTTGTTTGGTATAGCTTCACTTGGCCAACCCTGTATTGAAAAGTAAGGATAATTTTAAAAATGTAAATCAGCGGTTGCATTAAGAACTAATTTGTCTTTCGATTCCTGTCAACCCTGTATTTTTTAGTCAAGTATATGATTAGCTTTTAATTAAACTAGATCACTCTGATAGATGACGTCAGACATATTGAGGCTTGATTTCCTAGTATTTTCATTGTGTAACCACGGTTTTGTATGGCTAAATATGCACCTTTTCGAACAAACTGTATATGTATGTTGTAAAATGATGTTACAGGAGTGTCATCGGAAGAATTCTGAGAAGGTTAGTGAAAAAATTAATATCTTTTGGCGGTGGTTACGTTATAGCGCTCTTTGGCTGGAATCGATGCTCTGGTAACGTTGGAACATGTAGTATGCTAACTTATCGATTTATTGTGTTTTCGCTGAAAAACGCTTAGAAAATCTGAAATATGGTCTGAAATCACAAGAACTGGGTCTTTCCATTGCTATGCTTTGTCTATTTTTATGAAATGTTTTATGATGAGTAAATTGGTCATACACGTTGCTCTATCTAGTAATTCTAGTGGATTTGTGATGGTCGGTGCAATTGTAAACTGTGATTTCTACCTGAAATATGCACTTTTTTCTAACAAAAACTATCCTATACCATGAATATGTTATCAGACTGTCATCTGATGGTTTTTTTTATAGGTTATTGGCTATCAATATCTTAGTTGAGCCGAATTGGTGATAGCACCTGAAGGAGTAAGAAACTGATGGAGTTAGAATAGTGGTGTATTTTGCTAACGTGTTTAGCTAATAGATTTACATATTTTGTCTTCCCTGTAAAACATTTTAAAAATCTGAAATGGTGGCTTTATTCACAAGATCTGTATCTTTCATCTGGTGTCTTGGACTTGTGATTTAATGATATTTAGATGCTACTATCTACTTCTGAAGCTATGCTATCTATGCTAATCAGTGTGTGGGGGGTGGGGGGTGCTCCCGGATCCGGGGTTAGTAGCAATGAAAGGTTAAGCTGCATCCCTGTCTCACCCCACGACCCTGTGTGAAGAAATGTGTGTGTTTTTTGCCAATTTTAACCGCACACTTGTTGTTTGTGTACATGGATTTTATAATGTCGTATGTTTTACCCCCAACACCACTTTCCATCAATTTGTATAGCAGACCCTCATGCCAAATTGAGTCGAAGGCTTTTTTGAAATCAACAAAGCATGAGAAGACTTTGCCTTTGTTTTGGTTTGTTTGGTTGTCAATTAGGGTGTGTAGGGTGAATACATGGTCTGTTGTACGGTAATTTGGTAAAAAGCCAATTTGACATTTGCTCAGTACATTGTTTTCATTGAGGAAATGTACGAGTCTGCTGTTAATGATAATGCAGAGGATTTTCCCAAGGTTACTGTTGACGCATATTCCACGGTAGTTATTGGGGTCAAATTTGTCTCCACTTTTGTGGATTGGGGTGATCAGTCCTTGGTTCCAAATATTGGGGAAGATGCCAGAGCTAAGGACGATGTTAAAGAGTTTTAGTATAGCCAATTGGAATTTGTTGTCTGTATATTTGATCATTTCATTAAGGATACCATCAACACCACAGGCCTTTTTGGGTTGGAGGTTTTTTATTTTGTCCTGTAACTCATTCAAGGTAATTGGAGAATCCAGTGGGTTCTGGTAGTCTTTAATAGTTGATTCTAGGATTTGTATTTGATCATGTATATGTTTTTGCTCTTTATTCTTTGTTATAGAGCCAAAAAAGATTGGAGAAGTGGTTTACCCATACATCTCCATTTTGGATAGATAATTCTTCGTGTTGTTGTTTGTTTAGTGTTTTCCAATTTTCCCAGAATTGGTTAGAGTCTATGGAGTCTTCAATTACATTGAGCTGATTTCTGACGTGCTGTTCCTTCTTTTTCCGTAGTGTATTTCTGTATTGTTTTAGTGATTCACCATAGTGAAGGCGTAGACTCAGGTTTTCCGGGTCTCTATGTTTTTGGTTGGACAGGTTTCTCAATTTATTTCTTAGATTTTTGCATTCTTTATCAAACCATTTGTCATTGTTGTTCATTTTCTTCGGTTTTCTATTTGAGATTTTTAGATTTGATAGGGAAGCTGAGAGGTCAAATATACTGTTAAGATTTTCTACTGCCAAGTTTACACCTTCACTATTGCAGTGGAACATTTTACCCAGGAAGTTGTCTAAAAGGGATTGAATTTGCTGTTGCCTAATTGTTTTTTGGTAGGTTTCCAAACTGCATTCCTTCCATCTATAGCATTTCTTAATGTTACTCAGTTCCTTTGGCTTTGATGCCTCATGATTGAGTATTGCTCTGTTCAAGTAGACTGTGATTTTGCTGTGGTCTGATAGGGGTGTCAGTGGGCTGACTGTGAACGCTCTGAGAGACTCTGGGTTGAGGTCAGTGATAAAGTAGTCTACAGTGCTACTGCCAAGAGATGAGCTATAGGTGAACCTACCATAGGAGTCCCCTCGAAGCCTACCATTGACTATGTACATACCCAGCGTGCGACAGAGCTTCAGGAGTTGTGACCCGTTTTTGTTGGTTAAGTTGTCATAGTTGTGCCTAGGGGGGCATATGGGGGAGGGAATCTCTCTCTCTCTCTCTCTCTCTCTCTCTCTCTCTCTCTCTCTCTCTCTCTCTCTCTCTCTCTCTCTCTCTCTCTCTCTCTCTCTCTCTCTCTCTCTCTCTCTCTCTCTCTCTCTCTCTCTCTCTCTCTCTCTCTCTCTCTCTCTCTCTCTCCTCTCCTCTCCTCTCCTCTTCCCCCCCCCCCCCAAAATACAGGTGTGCCAAGAAGACTCAAGCCTGTAATCGATGCCAAAGGTGCTTCAACAAAGTACTGAGTAAAGGGTCTGAATACTTATGTAAATGTGATATTTCAGTTTTATTTTTGATATATATACAATTTCTTAAAACCTGTTTTTCCTTTGTCATTGTGGGGTGTTGTGTATACTGCCCTACCTAGAGGAAAGGCAGTAACTGCTCATTTGGTCAAAAATGAGTTGTTTGCTTAATGCTTAATCATGTGGACAAGTATCCTTCCTCTATTGTATTGTGTTTTGGAGAAAATGGGAGGGTCATATTAACAGTAACTGCATAAAGTTGCTTTGAAACCAAGGTAAATAAAAGCCATTTTTCTCAGATCCACTCTATGAACAGTTGCTGTCTCTTTGCTTGGTAGGGCCGTATAGATTGACGAGGAAAAATAACAATTTAATCCATTTTAGAATAAGGCTGTAATGTAACAAAATGTGGAAAAAGTCAAGGGGTCTGAATACTTTGTGAATGAATACACTGTGTACATACACACACACACACACACACACACACACACACACACCAGTCCTTCATCCATTTCCTGGCGCCAGCATCTCCCCTGATGTATCCAGCTAATGACTAATCTTTTTATGTATTTATAGATTATAAGATGCATATGTGCATAACATTATCCAATTATATTATTAGAACCAACAGACTCATGTGAGATCCAGTAACATGCAGTCTCCCTCTCAGAGCTTTACTGTGTAATTATCTGTGTATCCACCATGGTATTGTGTAATTATCTGTGTATCCACCATGGTACTGTGTAAATGTCTGTGTATCCACCATGGTACTGTGTAAATGTCTGTGTATCCACCATGGTACTGTGTAAATGTCTGTGTATCCACCATGGTATTGTGTAATTATCTGTGTATCCACCATGGTATTGTGTAATTATCTGTGTATTCACCATGGTACTGTGTAAATGTCTGTGTATCCACCATGGTATTGTGTAATTATCTGTGTATCCACCATGGTACTGTGTAAATGTCTGTATATCCACCATGGAACTGTGTAAATGTCTGTGTATCCACCATGGTACTGTGTAAATGTCTGTATATCCACCATGGTATTGTGTAATTATCTGTGTATCCACCATGGTACTGTGTAAATGTCTGTATATCCACCATGGAACTGTGTAAATGTCTGTGTATCCACCATGGTATTGTGTAATTATCTGTGTATCCACCATGGTACTGTGTAAATGTCTGTATATCCACCATGGAACTGTGTAAATGTCTGTGTATCCACCATGGTACTGTGTAAATGTCTGTGTATCCACCATGGAACTGTGTAATTATCTGTGTATCCACCATGGTACTGTGTAAATGTCTGTATATCCACCATGGAACTGTGTAAATGTCTGTGTATCCACCATGGTACTGTGTAAATGTCTGTGTATCCACCATGGTACTGTGTAAATGTCTGTATATCCACCATGGAACTGTGTAAATGTCTGTGTATCCACCATGGTACTGTGTAGTTGTCTGTGTGTCCACCATGGTATTATACTTGGTTATACACACATGCACACACACACACACACTGACCATGTTGTCCTGCTGATCATCGTTTTGCTCACTGATAATACACACACTGATACACACAGCTCTGTTTGGCTGCATACCTGTTTGTCTGTTTATTGAGTTTAATCTCTCTCAAATCTCATTGTGAATCTGTGGTGAATATTGGAGTGTATGAAAAGAATGGACAATAAAGCTTTAGAAATTTGAATTGGAGGAAAATATACTCAGCGACCTCAGGATGACACTGCACGTGCACGAAGACTAAATAGAACACTGTACACCATCCCCGGGCAGAATCACACACATACATAGATATACGGGCCAGCTCTCTTTCTGAGTTAGACCAGAAAGACTCTCCTCTCTCTGTCTCCCAATCCCTGTTTCACCCCACTGCACACAGACGGTGGCTGTCTCTCTCAAAGCATCCATTTGGCTCTAAGTACACCTCACAGAACTCAGTCAATGGGCCAGACACACGGATACATCACACATGTGCTCTCTCTCTCTTTTCTCTCTCTTTTCTCTCTCTTTTCTCTCTCTCTCTCTCTTTTCTCTCTCACATACACACACACAGTGATGTTGACCAGGCAGCCGTGTCAGACCTGTGTCAGGAGTTGTGTGGTGTGTACCGTAGGAGCCTGCATCTTGACAGGGCAACAGCAGATGTATGTGTTCCCTCTATCATTCTTCTCTCTGTCTCTCTTTAGTTTTTTAACATTTGTTTTAACTCTCTGTTAATCCTGATTCTGATGTGTTTTTCTCTAGTTGTTTTAACATAGATCCTCTTTCCTCTGTATTGCTATGTGTTTTTCTAGATTGGTATGGTTATGGTATGGGTGTGGTTATGGTTATGGTATGGTTATGGTGCACCTTTTACTGTCTCCATGTTAGCACGAGAGAGAGAGAGGGAGATCTCGTAAGATTGGTTACTGTGTGCAACCAATCTGTGGGTCTGTGTATGTATGTTGGACCTGGAATGTGTGTGTGGTGCACTCCAACATTAACTTGTGTGTGTTTTCTCTCCTCAGACGACGGGCTGTACCAGCAGAACCCTCCCCCCGCCTCTTCCAATACACTCCCACTACCAGACGACCGACGACAAAGCCTCGTCCCCGTAGAGTTCGCCGGCCTCCTCCACGGCTCCTCGCCGGCCTGCGAGACGCCCGACACACCCTACCACCTCTACACCTCCAACACCAACCCCAAAGCCCGAAAACACACCCCCTCGGACCCCCACACCAGCCCGGTAACCACGCTCGGTAACCACGGCAACTTCGCTTCGGTAACCCTGCCCCCTGAATTAGGAATTGGACTGCCACCGCCCCTCATTATCCCTCACACAGGAAACGAGGCGTTGGCTCTGAAGACCCCCAAAGACCCCCTCAAAGACGACAGACCCCCCAAACCTCAGGTAGTCTATCGCACCATCTTCCACACCCGGGTTAACCAGAACCCCCAGAGCGCCTCGCCCTCCTCCTCCTCGCCGTATGGTTGGAACAGGGAGGCGGTGGTGGTGAGGGGGGGTGTGTCGGGAGCTGGCGGACCTAGGGAGGGGGCACCGGGGTCTGGGTACGAGGACAGGGCCTTTACCCTGGGCAGGATGAGATCCATACCTCGCAGTGTGCTGGACCTAAAGCTCTCCAAGTCACTGTCCAAGTCTGACTCCAACCTGGTGGCTGTGTCGCCCATACAGGTACGTTCTGTTGTCGTGTTTATATCCCATTTTAATGGAGAAACAGTGCTGGTATTTTTACCATTCCCTCTTTATCTTGTGTGAAATGTCAGGTGTAATATTAATTGCGGTTAAAAGTACAGCCCCAGGCTTATTACACTGAGAGGGTGGGTCTTGGTAAATGTAACCGTTTGTTTGTTTGTTTACCATTGGGGGAATGACTGTTACAGAACCTCACCTTAGAATTTGCTTCAAGCCACAGACAGTTGTCCAACTTGATAAATGATATTGATCCAATTGATGGATCCATTGTTAAACGTAGATGTAACGGACAGTGTGTTGACGGTCTCTTTCAGGAGGAGTACCACTGGGGGTCGGGGCCCGGGGGCCAGGGGCCGAGAGGAAGCCCAGGGGACACCGCCAGTCCTGGGGGCCAGCTAGAGAGAACACCCTCCTTCACTGCTGAATGGGAGGAGGTGAGAGAAGCACGCGCTGTGGCTGCTGTTCAGTCAGATAGAAATGTCATGTCTAGAACATAAAGAAGAAATGATTTGACGTGGTCTATTAAGACGTGGTCAATTATCTGTGAGTCTGTTCTACACAATTAGTTTCTGGTCCAAGAGAAAAACGACATGAATGTCCAGGTTACTTTACTTTCTCTTGTATAAAGTTTTTTTTTTTAAATAAAAAAAAAGGTGAGAAGAAATTAAGAAAAGAGAGATTGAATAAGAAAAAGGGTATGAAAAATGCATGCAGCGATGGAGAGACGGAAAGTAAAGGCATCCCAAGAAAAGCGGTGGTGGTGGTGGTGGTGGTGGTGGTGGTGGTGGTGGTGGTGGTGGTGGTGGTTAAGTAAGTCCCTCTGACATACTTATAGGCATGATTGTGATCCATGTGTTTATTTCCATTGTTGAGAAATATTATACACACTGACTCACAGCCAAATTATCTTCTGGTCACTGATCACACTATTCACACAGACACACACACACCACCACTAATGCTTTTCTTGGGTGTGTTTGGAGAGGTGACCGATGTTAAGATGTGCAGGAAAAGGAGTCCAGCTTCATACCCAGGAACACACACAGGAACACACCCAGGAACACACCCAGGAACACACCCAGGAACACACCCACGTTAAGCCACCTCTTCCATACACATATGATCAGCCTATACAATTCATTAGAAAGACATCAACCTCACTAATTGCCACTTTACAGTCCAAAACATCATCATTAGTGTAGAGCCTGAACATAGCAACAAAACACGTAAGATCATTGGCTAATATAATGGGTGTGTTTGACATGTGTGATCTAATTGATGCGTATGATCATATGGCTTTTTCACATGCTGTATAGTAGGGCTGTGATGATCCCAGTTTTTCACATGCTGTATAGTAGGACTGTGATGATCCCAGTTTTTCACATGCTGTATAGTAGGACTGTGATGATCCCAGTTTTTCACATGCTGTATAGTAGGACTGTGATGATCCCAGTTTTTCACATGCTGTATAGTAGGACTGTGATGATCCCAGTTTTTCACATGCTGTATAGTAGGACTGTGATGATCCCAGTTTTTCACATGCTGTATAGTAGGGCTGTGATGATCCCAGTTTTTCACATGCTGTATAGTAGGGCTGTGATGATCCCAGTTTTTCACATGCTGTATAGTAGGGCTGTGATGATCCCAGTTTTTCACATGCTGTATAGTAGGGCTGTGATGATCCCAGTGTTTCGTTCATTAGCGATAGTTTTCCATACATTGCACACGCCATACAATTCTATAGAGGCTGAATGATGATGATAAATTACCTACAGATTCTTCTATTAATCTGCAGCAATTATACAGAGAAGGGTCATATTTAATTACCTGCTTCGGGAAAACAGAATGGGAGCGCTGGGAAAAGAAAGGAAATCTACACTTTATATAGAAAACTATGTGGACACCTATTCAAATGAGTAGATTCGTCTATTTCAGCCACACCTGACAGGTGTATAAAATCGAGCACACAGCCACACAATCTCCATAGACAAACGTTGTCAGTAGAATGGTCTTACTGAAGCGCTCAGTGACTTTCAACGTGGCACCGTCATAGGATGCCACCTTTCCAACAAGTCAGTTTGTCAAATTTCTGCTCTGCTAGAGCTGCCCCGGGCAAATGTAAGGGGTGTTATAGTCAAGTGGAAACGTTGAGGAGCAACAATGGCTCAGCCAAAAAGTGGTAGGCCACACAAGCTCACAGAACGGGACCGCTGAAGCGTGTAGTGCGTAAAACTTATATTCCTCAGTTGCAACACTCACTACTGAGTTCCAAACTGACTCTGGAAGCAACGTCAGCACAAGAACTGTTTGTCAGGAGCTTCATGAAGTGGGTTTCCATGTCCTAGCAGCCGCACACAAGCCTAAGATCACCATGCGTAATGGCAAGTGTCGGCTAGAGTGGTGTAAAGCTCACCGCCATTGGACTCTGGAGTAGTGGAAACGCGTTCTCTGGAGTGATGAATCACACCTCACCATCTGGCATTACGACGGACAAATCTGGGTTTGGCGGATTCCAGGAGAACGCTATCTGCCGAATGCATAGTGCCAACTGTAAAGTTTGGTGGAGGAGGAATAATGGCCTGGGGCTGTTTTTCATGGTTTGGGCTCCTTAGTTCCAGTGAAAGGAAATCTTAATGCTACAGCATACAATGACATTCTAGATGATTATGTGCTTCCAACTTTGTGGCAACAGGTGTGGAAGAACTTGACTGGCCTGCACAGAGCCATGACCTCAACCCCTTCAAACACCTTTGGGATGAATTGGAACGCCGACTGCGAGCCAGGCCTAATCACCCAACATCAGTGCCCCACCACACTAATGCTCTTGTGGCTGAATGGAAGCAAGTCCCCACAGCAAGTCCCTGCAGCAATGTTCCAACATCTAGTGAAAAGTTTTCCCAGAAGACTGGAGGTTGTTATAACAGCAAAGGGGGGGACCAACTCCATATTAATGCCCATGATTTTGGAATGAGATGTTTGACTAGCAGGTGTCCACATACTGTTGGTCATGTTGTGTACTTGTTCTATTTTGGGAAGAAATGCAAGAGACCGTTCTGCTATAAGCAAGAGGATGGCCACAAGGGAAGGCTCACTAAAGAACTGTATGTACTTATATGGATAGTGCTCTTAAACAGGCAATCTGCTGTTGATGCATCCATTTTTAGACTTATAAATCAATTATATGTACCCATTGATTCTTGAAGAATATAACTTATAAATTCCTCATGAGCTTAGTTCAACTGTCGTACCCCATCAGAACCCAGAATATAAGCTTGTTTTACTCCAGTGTTTGTAAACAAATGAAATGTAACAAGTAGGTTATAGGCTCAAAACATGGTTAAAACTATCATTTTGATATCTGTTCAGTCCATAGGTCTTTCTATGAATTGAAGTGGTTATAGTTCTCTAGCCCCAATCCCTCAGCTTCTTCCAGAAACAGTGGCGGGAAGAACGCGTTGTAATTGTTTCAGCTGCAGATTCCTCCTTGAAATGACAAAATTACTGTTTTCCTGACCCTGTAAACAAGTGTAGGCTACATGAGATCCATTCACTCTTAGCTATGTTGCTAACTTAGTGATCTATTGCTTTTGTACTCAAACCCAATGTGGAAATCCCAATTTTCCCATTCCATAGACTACTTTAAAATGAGGAATTGTGTAATTTGGGGGAGCTCTCTGATCTTAGATCAGTGAGTCGGCAATCATATGGTAGCCCCCATAGGCAGTCTTTTAGCCTGTCAGATGTATGGTGCTGCGCTGCACAGTTGAGTGCTTAACAGCAGGTCTAGGGTCAGATTCCTGCTGTGGAATCCTCCTGTAGACGAGTTTAAAGGCAGACAGAGGCTTCTGAAGCCGTAACCTAGATGGTTACCCTTTTTCTCTCTCTCTTTCATGCTTTCCCATCCATATTCTCCCCTCCTTTCTCTCTCTCCCCTTGTTCCTCCAAATCTCCCCCTTTCCTCCTTCAGTCTCCTCTGTCCTCCTCGCCTGTCAACTCAATAAAATTCAAAGATGATTGATTGCCATTCATTAGAATTTATAACGACCATGTCACCAATTTACATATAGGCAGCTAGAGATACAGCATGAACATTTTCTAAATTGTAACTCTCTCTTCTCTCCTCTCTCTCTTCTCTCTCTCCTCTCTCTCCTCTCTCTCGTCTCTCTTGTCTCTCTTCTCTCTCTCCTCTCTCTCATCTCTCTTGTCTCTCTTCTCTCTCTCCTCTCTCTTCTCTCTCTCCTCTCCTCACTTCTCTCCTCTCTCTCTTCTCTCTCTCCTCTCTCTCCTCTCTCTTGTCTCTCTTCTCTCTCTCCTCTCTCCTCACTTCTCTCCTCTCTCTCTTCTCTCTCTCCTCTCTCTCGTCTCTCTTCTCTCTCTCCTCTCTCTTCTCTCTCTCCTCTCTCCTCACTTCTCTCTTCTCTCTCTCCTCTCTCTTGTCTCTCTTCTCTCTCTCCTCTCTCCTCTCCTCTCTCTCCTCTCTCCTCACTTCTCTCTTCTCTCTCTCCTCTCTCCTCTCTCTTGTCTCTCTTCTCTCTCTCCTCTCTCCTCTTCTCTCTCTTCTCTCCTCTCTCTCCTCTCTCCTCTTCTCTCTCTTCTCTCCTCTCTTTCCTCACTTCTCTCTTCTCTCTCTCCTCTCTCTCCTCTCTCTTGTCTCTCTTCTCTCTCTCCTCTCTCCTCTTCTCTCTCTTCTCTCCTCTCTCTCCTCTCTCCTCTTCTCTCCTCTCTCTCCTCTCTCTCCTCTCTCTTGTCTCTCTTCTCTCTCTCCTCTCCTCTCTCTCCTCTCTCCTCACTTCTCTCTTCTCTCTCTCCTCTCTCCTCTCTCTTGTCTCTCTTCTCTCTCTCCTCTCTCCTCTTCTCTCTCTTCTCTCCTCTCTCTCCTCTCTCCTCTTCTCTCTCTTCTCTCTCTTCTCTCCTCTCTTTCCTCACTTCTCTCTTCTCTCTCTCCTCTCTCTCCTCTCTCTCGTCTCTCTTCTCTCTCTCCTCTCTCCTCTTCTCTCCTCTCTCTCCTCTCTCCTCTTCTCTCCTCTCTCTCCTCACTTCTCTCCATTCAGATTGATAAGATAATGAGCTCCATTGGGGCTGGTATCAGCACTGGCACGAGCTCAGAAGGGATCAAGGAGAATAATGCAGGTAAACAGTCAGAAACTGCACTGAACTTCCATACCTCCTTTCTCCTCTATCTCGTTCTCTACCTTCTCATCTCTCCCTCTTTCCTCCTCAGTTCTGTCTCATCCCCACTTGTCCTTCTGTCACTCCCCCTCTCACCTCTCTCTCCTCCTTCTCTTTCCCTCTATCTTCCCCCTTCTTTCCCCATCCTCCTGCCTCTCTCTGTCTCCCCCTTCTCTTTCCCTCCCTCTATCTTCCCCCTTCTTTCCCCATCCTCCTGCCTCTCTCTCTCTCTCTCTCTCTCTCTCTCTATTTCCCCTGATCTCTATCCTCCCACCTCTCCTCTCCTGTGCATGTGAAGCATTCCCTTACCATGGTAACCACTTTGAGAAATGCTGTTTGCGCTGTGTGCTAAACCTGCTGTCTCCCACCAACGCACATGCACCCGCACCCACATTGTGTGTGTTGGGGCAGCTCAGCTCTCAGACAAAGAGGCTCATCTGATGCTATTGCTATCTGTGCAAGGCACTGAGATAGAGGGGGACAGAGAGAGGGGGAGAACGAGAAGGAGGGGAGAGAGATATCGACGGAGAGAGAGAAGGGAAAGGGAGCGATAGAGGGAGAACCAAGAAAAGAGCAAGAGAGAGTGAGAAAGAAGGGAGAGCAGAGAGATCGAGGGAGAGAGAGTGAGAAACAGGAGTAGGGAGGGAGGATAGAAAGAGGAGGGAGAATGGGAGAGGAAGGCAGAGTGGAGAGAGAGAGCGGGGGAGAGCGAGAGAGTGAGAGAGAGAGCGGGGGAGAGAGAGAGAGAGAGAGAAGGCTGCAGAAAGCATCCAGTTGAGTGTGGGAGTACTTGATAAAGAGAATTCTACCAAGCAGGCAGCTCTCCCTATCTCCTTCCTTCTCTCTCTCTCTCTCTCGCTCCTGCTCACACACACACACGCACACACTCGTACACATACACAAGCGAGGTGAACAGGCAGGCAGGAGCAACAGCTGAGAGCGTGAAAGGAAAGCAGCAGCAAGACACACGCATCTATCGGATCTATCTTACCACCAGCCTCTGCACCCTCTCTCTCATGGATCTTACCCCCAGGACGGCACCTCTTCTCTGGATCTAACCCTAGCCCTCTCCCCTCTTTTCCAAATCCCTGGATCTACCTCCAACCACCCTAAACTTATCCCTCTACCCCCCGTGTGCCCCAGCACCCTAGCATGCTTCGCCCCTCCATCCTCACCCCTCAGCCATGCTCATAACCCTCAGCCAAGCCTAACCCCAACCCCCATCATCCAACCCCCCCTTCCATCCTACCATCCCCCACCCTCTCTTTCCCCTCTCCTCCACACTCTTCCTCTACCATGGCGGGCTCGTTCGACAGCCACATTGCCCGCAACATGATGTGGCAGTGCCAGCTCTCCCAGCCCGACTGCCGGTGTTACCGGGTGGATGGCTACTCCCTCCTGAAGCGTCTGCCCCTTCACCCCCTCATAGGTCCCCGGTGCCCCATGCAGTCTGTGGGCCAATGGCTGGACAGCATTGGACTGGTCCAATACGAGAACCACCTACTGGCCAACGGCTTCGACAACGTGCAGTTTATGGTGAGTGGAGAAGGGGAGGAGAGAGGAGAGGGGGAGAAAGGAAGTTGCGTCTAGATTTTGTTACTTTTTGTTGGGTTTGCGTCGTTTTCTTGGTTTTCTGTCTTCTATAATTTATCTTTCTCAATCTCTCAATCTTCTACCCTCTGTCTCTCCTTCTCTTCTACCCTCTGTCTCTCCTTCTCTTCTACCCTCTATCTCTCCTTCTCTTCTACCCTCTGTCTCTCCTCTTCTACCCTCTATCTCTCCTTCTCTTCTACCCTCTCTCTTTCATTCTTCACATTATCCTTGTCTATTCTCTCCTCACATTTACATTTACATTTAAGTCATTTAGCAGACGCTCTTATCCAGAGCGACTTACAAGTTGTCACTGTACTTATTCCACTCAATACACCCCCAGTCCCACAAGACAGTGGAACAACATACAGATTACTTACAAAACACACACGTAATAAACGTAATCCAACACACACACACAACTCTGTGAACTATCAGTGTCTTCCTCTCTTTCATCTTCCTATCACTCCTTTTTTCTGTTCTTTAATCTCTGTTAGCGTGGAGAGAGAGACTACATGTGTATCATTTAGTATGCATATGCACTTCCTCCATGACATTTCACTGTGTGTTTGTGTATTGATCTCTCTGTGACCGGTCACACATGTTTTAGCTTGGCCTGTACTTTGATCATGTGCCTGATTAAAACTCATCATACGTGACAGGGAGCTTGTGGTATTGGTTCAAGACGTGTGTGTGCGTGTCAAATCACATTTTATTTGTCACATGCTTCGTGAACACATGCTTGCGTGTGTGTGTGCTCTGTTTCTGAAGATCATAACACTGTGTGCAGCACCAACAGAGGGAGAGAGTATACAGATCTAGAGAGAGTATACAGATCTAGAGAGAGTATACAGATCTAGAAAGAGTATACAGATCTAAAGAGAGGATACAGATCTAGAAAGAGTATACCGATCTAGAGAGAGTATACAGATCTAGAGAGAGTATACAGATCTAGAGAGAGTATACAGATCTAGAGAGAGTATACAGATCTAGAAAGAGTATACAGATCTACAGAGAGTATAGAGATCTAGAGAGAGTATACAGATCTAGAGAGAGTATACAGATCTACAGAGAGTATACAGATCTAGAGAGAGTATACAGATCTAGAAAGAGTATACAGATCTAGAGAGAGTATACAGATCTAGAGAGAGTATACAGATCTAGAGAGAGTATACAGATCTAGAAAGAGTATACAGATCTAGAGAGAGTATACAGATCTAGAGAGAGTATACAGATCTAGAGAGAGTATACAGATCTAGAGAGAGTATACAGATCTAGAGAGAGTATACAGATCTAGAGAGAGTATACAGATCTAGAGAGAGTGAGACCAAGGTAAAGAAATAAATAAAATATTGAGAGGGGGTGGATGACCAAGAGAGGGAGGGAGGGAGGGAGGGAGGGAGGGAGGGAGGGTGACCGAGGGGGAGAGGGAGGGGGGAGGGGGGTTGAGGGAGATACATTCCTATTCCCTCTTTTACAGCTTTATCACATAACCAAACATTTGAATGATGATACAAAAAGACTCAGTGCAACCCTGCGTGTGTGTGTCTGTGTACATCTCTGTTACAGCCCCTGCCTAATCTTTATTTATGTATTATACAAGAGCGGATGTCCAATTGACATTAAAGCTATCAGCCACCATGACTGTATCTCCATGCAGAATGAGTTTCATGGCACGCTAAGGCTAAAGTACATTCTCTTAATAATCCAGTTGAATTGGCTAGCAGTCTGAGTGCAATGTAACGATAGATGTATAACATGTTGAGCTGCAATAGGATTTTTTGTTTGCTCAACATATGGGCATATTTTCAAGTTGAAATGTATGTTCATTAATCCATTCGTGGTGGTCATACAATTCAACTTGAGAATGTATTCTACCTTATTTGCATATTTCCCTGTGTGCCTCTAAATTAATCTCTCTATGACAATACATTACATACAGTATATCATAAGACCTTTCTTTGAGGGCCTAGTTACACCCTAACTCAGTGGTCTGAAACTCCTGGTTTACAAGCCACAACAAGCCTGCAAGTCGCATATTGCTGGCTTGCAAAATAATGTGTACAGTAGTTCCTATTGGAATATCCAACAAATGGAACTTTTAATCACCCGCAACCTGCATTCAGAATCAGGGCCCCAGACTGCAACAGTTTAGTCACATTGGCTGTGCGAGTAAAACATATGTATTAGTCGCATCGGTGCTTGCTGCTCATTCTACATGGTTCTCTTACTCCAAACATCCTATTTGTTTAGGAGGCTAAAACCATGATTTGGTCAAACAGTAATGTGCATTATCCTCAGAGATGGCCGCCTCGCTTCGCGTTCCTAGGAAACTATGCAGTATTTTGTTTTTTATGTGTTATTTCTTACATTGTTACCCCAGGAAATCGTAAGTCTTATTGCATACAGTCGAGAGGAACTATTGGATATAAGAGCAACATCAACTCACCAACATTACGACCAGGAATGCGAATTTCCCGAAGCGGATCCTCTGTTTGGCCCACCACCCAGGACAATGGATCGGATCCCAGCCAGCGACCCAAAACAACGGTGCCGCAGAACGGGCAGACGGAGCGGTCTTCTGGTCAGGCTCCATAGACTTTCACATCGCGCACCGCTCCCGAGCATACTACTCGCAAATGTCCAGTCTCTTGACAACAAGGTAGACGAAATCCGAGCAAGGGTTGCCTTCCAGAGAGACATCAGAGACTGTAACGTTCTTTGTTTCACGGAAACATGGGTCACTCGAGACACGCTATCGGAGTCGGTACAGCCACCTGGTTTCTTCACGCATCGCGCCGACAAAAACAAGCATCTCTCTGGTAAGAAGAAGGGCGGGGGTGTATGCCTTATGATTAACAAGACGTGGTGTGGTAATAACAACATACAGGAACTCAAGTCCTTTTGTTCACCTGACTTAGAATTCCTCAAAATCAAATGCCGACCGCATTATCTACCAAGATAATTCACTTCGATCATAATCACAGTCGTGTATATTCCCCCCCAAGCAGACCTATCGACGGCCCTGAACGAACTTCATTTGACTCTATGTAAACTGGAAACCACATATCCTGGGGCTGCATTTATTGTAGCTGGGGATTTTAACAAGGCTGATCTTAAAACAAGGCTCCCTAAATTTATCAGCAAATCGATTGTGCGACCCGGGCTGGCAAAACCCTGGATCACTGTTATTCTAACTTCCTCGACTCATATAAGGCCCTCCCCCACCCTCCTTTCAGAAAAGCTGACCACGACTCCGTTTTGTTGCTCCCAGCCTATAGACAGAAACTAAAACAGGAAGCACCCGTGCTCAGGTCTGTTCATACGCTGGTCCGACCAATCGGATTCCACACTTCAAGATTGCTTCGATCACGTGGACTGGAATATGTTCCGCATAGCGTCGAACAACAACATTGATGAATACGCTGTTTCGGTGAGCGAGTTTATTAGCAAGTGCGTCGGTGATGTGGTACCCACAGCGTCTATTAAATCATTCCCCAACCAGAAACCATGGATTGAAGGCAACATTCGCGCAAAACTGAAAGTGTGAACCACTGCTTTTAATCAGGGCAAAGTGACCGAAAACATGACCGAATACAAACAGTGTAGCTATTCCCTCCGCAAGGCAAACAAACAAGCTAAGCTTCAGTATAGAGACAAAGTAGAGTCGCAATTCAACGGCTCAGACACGAGAGGTAGAGTGGGGAGAACAAGTATTTGATACAATGCAGATTTTGCAGGTTTTCCTACTTACAAAGCATGTAGAGGTCTGTAATTTTTATCATAGGTACACTTCAACTGTGAGAGACGGAATCTAAAACAAAAATCCAGAAAATCACATTGTATGATTTTTAAGTAATTAATTTGCATTTTATTGCATGACATAAGTATTTGATAACCTACCAACCAGTAAGAATTCCGGCTCTCACAGACCTGTTAGTTTTTCTTTAAGAAGCCCTCCTGTTCTCCACTCATTACCTGTATTAACTGCACCTGTTTGAACTCGTTACCTGTATAAAAGACACCTGTCCACACACTCAATCAAACAGACTCCAACCTCTCCACAATGGCCAAGACCAGAGAGCTGTGTAAGGACATCAGTGATAAAATTGTAGACCTGCACAAGGCTGGGATGGGCTACAGGACAATAGGCAAGCAGCTTGGTGAGAAGGCAACAACTGTTGGCGCAATTATTAGAAAATGGAAGAAATTCAAGATGACGGTCAATCACCCTCGGTCTGGGGCTCCATGCAAGATCTCAACTCGTGGGGCATCAATGATCATGAGGAAGGTGAGAGATCAGCCCAGAACTACACGGCAGGACCTGGTCAATGACCTGAAGAGAGCTGGGACCACAGTCTCAAAGAAAAACATTAGTAACACACTACGCCGTCATGGATTAAAATCCTGCAGCGCACGCAAGGTCCCCCTGCTCAAGCCAGCGCATGTCCAGGCCCGTCTGAAGTTTGCCAATGACCATCTGGATGATCCAGAGGAGGAATGGGAGAATGTCATGTGGTCTGATGAGACAAAAATAGAGCTTTTTGGTCTAAACTCCACTCGCCGCGTTTGGAGGAAGAAGAAAGATGAGTACAACCACAAGAACACCATCCCAACCGTGAAGCATGGAGGTGGAAACATCATTCTTTGGGGATGCTTTTCTGCAAAGGGGACAGGACGACTGCACCGTATTGAGGGGAGGATGGATGGGGCCATGTATCGCGAGATCTTGGCCAACAACCTCCTTCCCTCAGTAAGAGCATTGAAGATGGGTCGTGGCTGGGTCTTCCAGCATGACAACGACCCGAAACACACAGCCAGGGCAACTAAGGAGTGGCTCCGTAAGAAGCATCTCAAGGTCCTGGAGTGGCCTAGCCAGTCTCCAGACCTGAACCCAATAGAAAATCTTTGGAGGGAGCTGAAAGTCCGTATTTCCCAGCGACAGCCCCGAAACCTGAAAAATCTGGAGAAGGTCTGTATGGAGACCTTGTGTGCAACACAGTGTGTGCAAACCTGGTCAAGTACTACAGGAAACATATGATCTCTGTAATTGCAAACAAAGGTTTCTGTACCAAATATTAAGTTCTGCTTTTCTGATGTATCAAATACTTATGTCATGCAATAAAATGCAAATGAATTACGTAAAAATCATACAATGTGATTTTCTACATGCTTTGTAAGTAGGAAAACCTGCAAAATCGGTAGTGCATCAAATACTTGTTCTCCCCACTGTATGTGGCAGGGTCTACAGTCAATCACAGACTACAAAAGAAAAACCAGCCCCGTCGCAGACCACGATGTCTTGCTCCCAGACAGACTAAACAACTTATTTGCTCGCTTTGAGGACAATACAGTGCCACTGACACAGCCCGCTACCAAAACCTGCGGGCTCTCCTTCACTGCAACCAACGTGAGTGAAACATTTAAACGTGTTAACCCTCGCAAGGCTGCAGGCCCAGATGGCATCCCCAGCCGCGTCCTCAGAGCATGCACAGACCAGCTGGCTGGTGTGTTTACGGACATATTCAATCAATCCCTATCCCAGTCTGCTGTTCCCACATGCTTCAAGAGGGCCACCATTGTTTCTGTTCCCAAGAAAGCTAAGGTAGCTGAGCTAAATGACTACCGCCCCGTAGCACATACTTCCGTCATCATGAAGTGCTTTGAGAGACTGGTCAAGGACCATATCAGCTCCACCCTACCTGACACCCTAGACCCACTCCAATTTGCTTACCGCCCCAGACGCATTCACACTGCACACTGCCCTAACCCATCTGAACAAGAGGAATACCTATGTAAGAATGCTGTTCATCAACTACAGCTCAGCATTTAACACCATAGTACCCTCCAAACTCATCATTTAGCTCAAGACCCTGGGTAACTGGGTCCTGGACTTCCTGACGGGCCGCCCCCAGGTGGTGAGGGTAGGTAACAACATCTCCACCCCGCTGATCCTCAACACTGGGGCCCCACAAGGGTGCGTTCTCAGCCCTCTCCTGTACTCCCTGTTCACCCATGACTGCGTGGCCATGCACGCCTCCAACTCAATCATCAAGTTTGCAGACAACACTACAGTGGTAGGTTTGATTACCAACAACGAACGACGAGACGGCCTACAGTGAGGAGGTGAGGGCCCTCGGAGTGTGGTGTCAGGAAAATAACTTTGCACTCAATGTCAACAAAACAAAGGAGATGATCGTGGACTTCAGGAAACAGCAGAGGGAACAGCCCCCTATCCACATCGACGGGACAGTAGTGGAGAGGGTGGAAAGTTTTAAGTTCCTTGGCGTAGACATCACGGACAAACTGAAATGGTCCATCCACACAGACAGCGTGGTGAAGAAGGCGCAGCAGCGGCTCTTCAACCTCAGGAGGCTGAAGAAATTTGGCTTGTCACCAAAAACACTCACAAACTTTTACAGATGCACAATCGAGAGGATCCTGTCGGGCTGTATCACCGCCTGGTACGGCAACTGCTCCGCCCACAACCGTAAGGCTCTCCAGAGGGTAGTGAGGTCTGCACAACGCATCACCAGGTGCAAACTACCTGCCCTCAAGGACAACAACCACCCGAGCCACTGCCTGTTCACCCCGCTATCATCCAGAAGGCGAGGTCAGTACATGTGCATCAAAATGGGTACCGAGGCCATCAGACTGTTAAACAGCTTCTTTCTCAATGCCATCAGACTGTTAAACAGCCATCACTAACATTGAGTGGCTGCTGCCAACATACTGACTCAACTCTAGCCACTTTAATAATGGAAAAATGTATGTAATAAATGTATCACTAGCCACTTTATTTAATGTTTACATACCCTACATTACTCATTTCATATGTATATACTGTACTCTATACCATCTACTGCATCTTGCCTATGCCGTTCGGCCATCACTCATTCATATATTTTTATGTACATATTCTTATTCATTCCTTTATAGTTGTGTGTGTAAGGTAGTTGTTGTGAAATTGTTAGGTTAGATTACTTGTTAGATATTACTGCATGGTCAGAACTAAAAGCACAGGCATTTCGCTACACTCGCATTAACATCTGGTAACCATGTGTATGTGACAAATAAAATGTGATTTGATTTGATTCCTGTAATGACAGTTTTTGCCCTGCCCTTGTGCCTGTTTCGCTGGGGTCTGCTGCTGTGATGAGACACTAACTCCTCCCCCCCGCGCCCCGGGAGTAAAAACATTGTTCTGGTTGTAGGCTATAACATTTCAAAATCCTGTTGCGGGAGAAACACAGATTTGGAAGCAACTAATGTTGTCGCTGTTGAAAATAGAGAGAGGGTTCTCAGCTTTCTGTAGGTATACGTTTTATTTCTCAACTCTCAATATTGTGCTCTAAAGAACTATTTTATAACCAATACATTTGATATGGCATTGAGATACAGATAGTGTGAAATACACAGTGGGTAGTAGGCTACAACTACAATGTATTTTTAGGACATTGCATGTACTGTTAGATTAATACATGGCTACAGTACAAGCAGTGGGTATTATGTTTAGAGTTAGCGATCTAGCTATGGTGTTTTTTTGTTTCCTCTTACTCAGGTGGTGAATTAGCCCCAAATAAATTAGCCTATGATATTAGCAAACATAAATATTTAGTCAAATAAAATCTTATTGGTCACATGCTCTGAATACAACAGGTGTAGACTTTACAGTGAAATGCTTACTTACAAGCCCGTTGCCAACAATGCGGCGTTAGAAAGTAAGAAAAATACAAAAGTAAATATTTACAATAAATTAATCTCTATTGAACAAAATACAAATCTGGAGCCCTATTTTAACAGTAAAATATAACAACAATAGCCAAATTGTCAACCCAAAATTCATGAAAAACACTGAATAAGGTTGCACATCAAAATATCTTGACTCATGCATTCCTGCATGGATACGTTAGATGAAACCACGTATTTATTGAATAGCATCTGTCGTCTATTACACCTCTTAAAAAACATTGTGAATGACTTTGTAAGTGGTTAATAATTGTTTCTATTGTGTGACGCTATAATTTTTTGGGTTGCTTCCAAATGAAAAAGTTAGTGGTACCAGGACCACCAGGGGAAAATGTTAGTGTGGACCCCTGAGAATGACTGCCGGGGTAGGGAAGATTCATTCATGAGACTACCTAAATCATCTAAACTGGAACAGCCATCTCAGTAACTGGTGCAATAAATCCAACTACTAACAGATTGGATTAGTTTAGAAACGTTTTATTTATTTTTGTGTCGTTTAAGACTAATCAACCGATCAATGTACATGCAAAAACACAGGTATTTTAACAAACACTTCTGATAATCAACCTGTAATGGAGCATCCTGGGAAATATGATAATCATGGGTGTGGTTTTAAACCAACATGAGTTTGTAATTTTAGTCAATAAATCTTGAGCAATCTAAAATCTGGTGTTGAGCAAACTAGAAATCGTGTTGCAGCTGGTAGCCTTGATATTCATAGGTTGAATCCACTTCAATGCTATTTTGAAGTCCACTCAACTCACAGAATAATGCTGATTAAATGGTTAAATGGCTTTTTTACAGTGTGATATATACAGTAGTATTGGTTTGGCTGGTGTAGGATATGGTCGATGTATTTTATGCAGAGAGAGACAGACTGCCTATATGTGTCACGTTCTGACCATAGTTCTTGTGTGTTGTGCTTGTTTTAGTGTTGGTCAGGACGTGAGCTGGGTGGGAATTCTATGTTGTGTGTCTAGTTTGTCTGTTTCTGTGTTCGGCCTAATATGGTTCTCAATCAGAGGCAGCTGTCAATCGTTGTCCCTGATTGGGAATCATATAGGTGGCTTGTTTTTTTGTTGGGGATTTGTGGGTGGTTGTTTCCTGTCTCTGTGTTTTCTCTGCACCAGATAGGGCTGTATCGGTTTGCCACATTTTGTTATTTTGTATTTGTAGTGTTCACTGTTTATTCGTTTAATTAAACATGTTGAGCACTGGCTACGCTGCGTGTTGGTCCGATCCCTGCTACACCTCCTCTTCTCTTGAAGAGAAGGAAGGCTGCCGTTACAATATGAGTCTGAATACAGTTCATTTGGAAAGTATTCAGACCCCTTGACTTTTTCCACATTTTCTTACGTTACAACCTTATTCTAAAATTGATTAAATCGTTTTTTTCTCTCATCAATCTACACACTATACCCCATAATGACAAAGCAAAAACTGTTTTTATAAATTTTTGCAAATGTATTACAAATATAAAACGGAAACATCACATTACATTAGTATTCAGACCCTTTACTCAGTACTTTGTTGAAGCACCTTTGACGTCGATTACAGCCTTGAGTCTTCTTGGGTATGACGCTACAAGCTTGGCACACCTGTATTTGGGGAGTTTCTCCCATTCTTCTCTGCGGATCTTCTCAAGCTCTGTCAGGTTGGATGGGGAGCGTCACTGCACAGTGATCTTCAATGAGTAAATTAAGACATTGGATGTGTCACTGAAACTAGGGCCCACGAAAATATCCTAGATGAATCTCTTTTCATATATAACTATCAGCTGTTCAGAAAGACAGGTCCAGAGGGGGGATGAGAGGGGGCGTAGTTATGTATGTGAACCACAGTATGCAGGCAAAGAGAAGAACTGACCTAGTGAAAGAGGAATTTGAGTGTATGCGGCTTCAGCTCCGCCCTAAACGACTCCCCAGCTCAGTCTCAACTCTGGTAGTGTTAGTACTCTACCATTCACCATGGGCAAATGAGAACACACTTCAGCAGAACACTGTGAATTATCTCATCAACACTATCGATGTGATCAGGATGTTCTCTCCCCAAATGGGGCTCATCCTGTTTGGAGACTTTAATCACCTGCCTTTCAAGATGCTGACAAACTCCCATCCAGACATGAAACAAGTGGTCAAAGACAAGACCAGAGGGGACTCCATCTTAGATCTGATCATTACCAAGATGAAGAATCACTACAACACCCCTACTGTACTTGCTCCTCTCATATCCAGTGATCACAAATGTCTGCTGTTCTCCCCAAACACAACATCAGGAGGGAGAAGCAAGGTGCAGCGGAGAAAAGGACATCTGGTAACCCAGAACAGAAAGGAGGCCTTGGCACGATGTATGGCCAGTACTGACTGATCTGCCAAATATGAGGTGGAGAGCATCGATGCAAAGGTGGAGACGTTCAACTCCTGCATCCAAACTGCACTTGATGTATGCATGCCAATAAGAAACACTGGACAAGCCCTGGATGACTGAAGGAATAAAGGCTGCCATCAGGAAAAGACAGAAGATTTTCAACAGATGGGGAAAAAATGAAATGGAGAAAATACAGAAACACAGTGCAAATGCTTATCAAGGAAGCAAAAACAAGCTACTACAAACCTGAAATCCAGGACCTAAAGAAGAAAACCCTAAGGAATGGTGGGAATTCATTAACAAAGGACTGGGACGAAAGACAACATCAGGAGGGAGAATACAGGTGGAGGGGATTGAAGACAACGACGTGGCTGATGTTTTGAATGTATTTTTTGTGGATAAGCACCACACCTCTTGCCTTCTTCCTACAAGTCAGGTTGAGCTGTGCAGCATTGGCCAGATAAGGCAAGCTCTAACCAGACTCAGCCCATGTAAAGCGTGTGGGCCTGATGGCATTCCGGCCTGATGGCATTCCAGCCTGACTATTAAAAGAGCATGCAGAAGATCTAGCCCCTGTCATCACACATATAGTCAACACCTCCTACTGGCAGGGGACTGTTCCTGCTGCCTGGAAGACTGCCAATGTGTGTCCCATACTTAGTGTCCAACCCATGTACAATGAGTGACTGGAGGCCCATCTCTCTAACTTCATGCCCTGGAAAAATCCAGGAGAACTTCATCAAAACAACTCCTGGTTGACAGCTACAGACTCCAGAAACCCTCACCATTGTTGGTTGTTACTTGCTGATATGTCCAAAGCCTTTGATCGAGTAGATCACGCAAAGCTCCTGCAACATCTGTCTGACATTGAACTGTGTCCAAGGTTACTAGCCTGGCTCCACAGCTACACCACAGGAAGAAGACAGAGGGTGATGGTTACTAGCCTGGCTCCACAGCTACACCACAGGTAGAAGACAGAGGGTGATGGTTACTAGCCTGGCTCCACAGCTACACCACAGGAAGAAGGCATATGGGTGATGGTTACTAGCCTGGCTCCACAGCTACACCACAGGAAGAAGGCAGAGGGTGATGGTTACTAGCCTGGCTCCACAGCTACACCACAGGAAGAAGACAGAGGGTGATGGTTACTAGCCTGGCTCCACAGCTACACCACAGGAAGAAGACAGAGGGTGATGGTTACTAGCCTGGCTCCACAGCTACACCACAGGTAGAAGACAGAGGGTGATGGTTACTAGCCTGGCTCCACAGCTACACCACAGGAAGAAGGCATATGGGTGATGGTTACTAGCCTGGCTCCACAGCTACACCACAGGAAGAAGGCAGAGGATGATGGTTACTAGCCTGGCTCCACAGCTACACCACAGGAAGAAGGCAGAGGGTGATGGTTACTAGCCTGGCTCCACAGCTACACCACAGGTAGAAGACAGAGGGTGATGGTTACTAGCCTGGCTCCACAGCTACACCACAGGAAGAAGGCAGAGGGTGATGGTTACTAGCCTGGCTCCACAGCTACACCACAGGAAGAAGACAGAGGGTGATGGTTACTAGCCTGGCTCCACAGCTACACCACAGGAAGAAGGCAGAGGGTGATGGTTACTAGCCTGGCTCAGCAGCTACACCACAGGAAGAAGGCAGAGGGTGATGGTTACTAGCCTGGCTCCACAGCTACACCACATGAAGAAGACAGAGGGTGAAGGTTACTAGCCTGGCTCAGCAGCTACACCACAGGAAGAAGGCAGAGGGTGATGGTTACTAGCCTGGCTCCACAGCTACACCACAGGTAGAAGGCAGAGAGTGATGGTTACTAGCCTGGCTCCACAGCTACACCACAGGTAGAAGGCAGAGGGTGATGGTTACTAGCCTGGCTCCACAGCTACACCACAGGAAGAAGGCAGAGGGTGATGGTTACTAGCCTGGCTCCACAGCTACACCACAGGAAGAAGGCAGAGGGTGATGGTTACTAGCCTGGCTCCACAGCTACACCACAGGAAGAAGGCAGATGGGTGATGGTTACTAGCCTGGCTCCACAGCTACACCACAGGTAGAAGGCATATGGGTGATGGCAAATGACACATTTAGCCCTTCACTGCAGAGCAGGCGAGAGCAGGCTGCAGTGCACCTGGTGAAGGACATGCACACTCTTTACCATCCACTGAATGACCTGCTCCCTCCAAAAAGAGGTAACTGCACCACCAGGCTCCCGAGAAACAGCCACCAACTGTCCTGTATAACTGTCCTGTATAACTGTCCTGTATAACTGTCCTGTATAACTGTCCTGTATAACTGTCCTGTATAACTGTCCAGTATAACTGCCCTGTATAACTGCCCTGTATAACTGTCCTGTATAACTGTCCTGTATAACTGTCCTGTATAACTGTCCTGTATAACTGTCCTGTATAACTGCCTGTACGAACCGCCTGCAAAACAGCACTCTACCCACTGCATTTCTTCAGTTTTATCTGTGAGCAAGAATAAATAAACTATAAAACTCAAACAGCTATTTTCAGGTCTGTTTGATCGGGTTCAAGTCCGGGCTCTAGCTGGGCCAGTCAAGGACATTCAGAGACTTGTCTCAAAGCCACTCCTGTGTTGTCTTGGGTGTGTGCTTAGAGCCGTTGTCCTGTTGGAAGGTGAACCTTCGCCCCAGTCTGAGGTCCTGAGCGCTCTGGAGCAGGTTTTCATCAAGGATCTCTCTGTACTTTGCTCCGTTCATCTTTCCTTCAATCCGGACTAGTCTCCCAGTCCCTGCCACTGAAAAACATCCTCACAGCATGATGCTGCCACCACTATGCATTACCGTAGGAATGGTGCCAGGTTTCCTCCAGACGTGACGCTTGGCATTCAGGCCAAAGAGTTCAATCTTGGTTTCATCAGTCCAGAGAATCTTGTTTCTCATGGTCTGAGAGTCCTTTAGGTGCCTTTTGGCAAACTCCAAGCGGGCTGTCATGTGCCTTTTACTAAGGAGTGACATCCGTCTGGCCACTCTACCAGAAATGCTTGATTGGTGGAGTGCTGCAGAGATGATTCTCCTTCTGGAAGGTTCTCCCATCTCCACAGTGGAACTCTGAATCTTTGTCGGAGTGACCATCGTGTTCTTGGTCACCTCCCTGACCACGGCCCTTCTCCCTCGATTGTTCAGTTTGGCCAGGCGGCCAGCTCTAGGAAGATTCTTAGTGGTTCCAAACTTCTTCCATTTAAGAATGATGGAGGCCACTGTGTTCTTGGCGACCTTCAATGCTCAGACACTTTTTGGTACCCTTCCCCAGATCTGTGCCTCGACACAATCCTGTCTCGGATCTCTACGGACAATTCCTTCGACCTCATGGCTTGGTTTTTGCTCTGACATGCACTGTCAACTGTGGGACCTTTATATAGACAGGTGTGTTCCTTTCCAAATCATATCCAATCAATTTAATTTACCAAAGGTGGACTCCAATCATATTGTAAAAACATCTCAAGGATGATCAATGGAAAAAGGATGTTCTGGAGCTAAATTTTGAATCTCGTAGCAAAGGGTCTGAATACTTATGTAAATAAAGTATTTCAGTTTTTTATTTGTAATAAATTTGCAAACATTTATAAAAATACGTTTTTGCCTTGTCATTATGGGCTGTTGTGTGTAGATTAATGAGGGGAAAACATTATTTAATCCATTTTAGAATAAGGTTGTAACGTAACAAAATGTGGAAAAAGTGAAGGGGTCTGAATACTTTCCGGATGCACTGTACGTGTTTGTGTGTAATAAAGGGTTTTGTGGGTGTTGGACAAGTCCTCCTCCTCCCACCATTTCTCTCTGCTCGCTGTGACCTGCATCTGTTTCTTTGGTTGCCCTGGTAACTGCAACACCAGTGTGCTGAGCCATGCAAGGTTCTGTACAGGCAGTTTAGATTTCTTTGTTGTGTGTGCTTGTGTGTGTGTGTGCGTGCATGCGTATTGGGGGTAGAAGCTGTTCAGGGTCCTGTTGGTTCCAGACTTGGTGCATCAGTACCACTTTCCGTGCGAGAGCAGAGAGAACAGTCTATGACTTGGGTGGCTGGAGTCTTTTTAGGGCCTTCCTCTGACACCGCCTGGTATAGAGGTAGCTTAATGGCTTTTTGATGGCAGGGAGCTCGGCCCCAGTTGTGTACTGGGTCAATCACACTACCCTCTATAGCACCTTGCTGTCGGATGCCAAGCAGTTGCCATACTAAGCAGTGATGCAGCCAGTCAAGATGCTCTCAATGGTGCAGCTGTAGAACTTTTTGAGGATCTGAAGGCCCATGCCAAATCTTTTCAGCCTCCTATGGGGAAAGAGGCATTGTGTTGGTGTGTGTGGACCATGTTAATTCCTTAGTGATGTGGACACCGAGGATCTTGAAGCTCTCGATCCGCTCCACTACAGCCCCATCGATGTGGACGGGGCGTGCTCGGCCCTCCATTTCCTGTATTCCATGATCAGCACCACATTGCCAGGTCACTAACCTTCTCCTTATAGGCAGTCTCATCGTCGTTAGGTGATCAGGCCTACGACCATCATGCAGTCAGTAAACTTGATGATGGTGTTGGAGTCAGGCACGGCCATGCAGTCGTGGGTCAACAGGGAGTACAGGAGGGGACTGAGGATCCCCCGTGTTGAGGGTCAGCATGCACACGTGTTGTTTCCTACTCTCACCACCTGGAGGCAGCCTGTCAGGAAGTCAAGGATCCAGTTGCAGAGGGAGGTTCTCAGTCCCAGGGTCCTGAGCTTAGTGATGAGCTTGGAGGGCACTATGGGGCTGAATGCTGAGCTGTAATCAATTAACAACATTCTCACATATTCCTTTTATCCAGGTGGGCGAGGGCAGTGTGGTGTGCAATAAGATTTTGTCATCTGGTGTCTGGGATGATGTTGTTGATGTGAGCCATGACCAGCATTTCAAGCCTACAGATGTGATTGCTAAGGGGCAATAGTCATTTAAACATGTTACCGTGGCGATATTGGGCACAGGGACTATGGTGGTCTGCTTGAAACGTAGGTATTACAGACATGGTCAGGGAAAGGTTGAAAATGTAAGTGAAGACACTTGCCAGCTGTTCTGAGTATGTAGTCCATCTGGCCACTCGACCTTGTCGATGTTAACCTGTTTAAAGATCGAACTCACATGGAGAGCGAGATCACACAGTCCTCTGGAAAAGCTGGTGCTCTCATGTATGGTTAATTGTTTCTTGCCTCGAAGCAAGCATTGAAGGCAATTAGCTCGTCTAGTAGGCTCGCGTCACTGGGCAGCTTGTGGCTTGGTTTCCCTTTGTAATCCGTGATAGTTTGCAAGCCCTGCCACATCCAACGAGCGTCAGAGCCGGCGTAGTAGGTTTCGATCTTAGTCCTGTATTGACGCTTTGCCTCTTTGATGGCTCATCACAATAACATTGTGAGCAAAATGATTAATCATATCATGGTTTGTAAAGGCTTGATGACCTTAGAGTTGAGCATGTGAAGCCTCCTTTTCAGAAAATCCTACTTTATCTCAAATGTCTCATTGGTGTTACCATCATTGGTGTTACCATCATTGGTGTTACCATCATTGGTGTTACTATTCCTACTGGTGGCACAATGTTATCATAATGGTATCAATTGTTTAAAGTCATTAAGCTACCATGTTAGTTGATTTTGAATGGGAAGATGTACCCAAATAAATAAAAATACAAATAAATATTAAAATAAGTTCATGTTTTCCAAAAATCCTTGCCCAAATGCGACCGTATTTTAAGAATGACCCACATACCATCACCCACCCACACATACCATCACCCACCCACACATACCATCCTATCCTTGTCATTCCCTACCCATTAGTATTATACTACTTTAGTTTAGCTCGCTCCCAGTCAAAAACTGCTGAGGGTCTCTGGCAGAAGTTCTGAGAGTCTGGGGAATTCTCTCATCCTCGCCTGGCCTGGCCCTTTTTTTCTTTATTTTATAAATCTGTGATCTCTTCCCCTGCTCTGAAATGCCTTTAGATATAATTAATATTGAATGAAGCCGCGCCGAAGCTTCTGCCCAGTCTCTTTCAAGTACCGGGGTTACTTCAAACTTCCCTATTGTTAGTTTCTATTTCTCTGACGCTGGAACATTCTGCCACACTAGCTCGCTAGGAAGTAATTTCATGTTCTGTTTCTCTTTGAGGTTTCAGCCGCCGAGTGGCGAGGGAAACGGTTTGAGCTTCTTCCTTCAACTAGGAAACCTCGATGTGGTACACATCATTTCATATTCATGAGATGTTGGACGACGGGGAGATAAATCATTGATTTGGTTTCCATTAGCCTGAGAAAGAAAACGCTGGAAATTGATGGTGGCCATTTAAAAAAAACATTTTTTAGCACCACTCTATTCAGGAGATGAAATTGACAGCAAACTGAAATGGGAACAACAGCTATGCTATGGAGAGGCCGCTTTTCCCATTACAGTTGCATATCAAGTTCATGTGCTGGAATTGACTAGAGCCTAAATGAATTTGACCCTAACTCTGCTCACTACCACTGCAGTAAAGCCTACTGGGATCAACAGGCAAACAGACACACACACACACATTACACTCATGCTCATAACAATACACACACACACTCCCTACTTTACTCAAGCTTTGGTGATTGTTGTTGTTACCTTGAGAACTCTGCTTTTTTCTCTGTCCACAATAGAGGGCCTGTGAGGGGGCGTGGTCTGTCACCTTAACCAGCCAGTAAAGGACAGCTGTTGGTCTGATTGATGTACGGACAGGGCGATGGGGGAGGTGCCTGTCGTCATGGAAATGGGTGAAGATGACTTCTGTATTTACATTAAGGGGTCATTATGAAGGGGCTTAAATGGAGACAGATCTCACTCCCGGTATAGACACACCACTAGATAATGCAGGTATGTGGGTGTGTGTGTGTGTGTGTGTGTGTAGGTGCGTATGCAATAGTTAGTATGTAGTAAATAAATTAGCCCATTCTCCTTGTGGACTCCTCTGTATTAAGCCTTTTGCCCCATGCTACCTCTAACCCCCAATTCTGTTTATCAGAGGATAGAGAGAGAGAGTGCATGCAGAACTCTGCAAAAACATCCTCCTTGTACAACGTAAAGCACCAAATAATGCATGCAGAGCAGAATTAGGCCGATACCCGCAAATGATCAAAATCCAGAAAAGAGCCATTCAATTCTACAACCACCTAAAAGGAAGCGATTCCCAAACTTTCCATTACAACGCCATCACCTATAGAGAGATTAACCTAGAGAAGAGTCCCCGAAGCAAGCCCCAGGACAGCAACACAATTAGACCCAACCAAACCCTGAGATAACAAAAAGATAATTACTTAACACATTGGAAATAATTTTCCAAAAACAGCGCAAACTAGAATACTATTTGGCCCTAAACAGAGAGTAACAGTGGCCAAGAGTCATGTCTGGAGGAAACCTGGCACCATCCTTACAGAGAAGCATGGGTGTGGCAGCAGCATGCAGTGGGGATGTTTTTCAGTAGCTGGGACTGGGAGACGCATGAGTGGCTTCGGGGACAAGTCTCTGAATGTCCTTGAGTGGCCCAGCCAGAGCCCGGACTTGATCCTGATCGAACATCTCTGGAGAGACCTGAAAATATCTGTGCAGCGACTCTCCCTATCCAACCTGACAGAGCTTGAGAGGATCTACAGAGAAGAATGGGAGAATCTCCCCAAATACAGGTGTGCCAAGCTTGTAGTGTCATACCCAAGAAGACTCGAGGCTGTAAGCGTGCTTCCGCAAAGTAGAGTAAAGGTTCTGAATACTTACGTAAATGTCATATTTCCATTTTTACAAATTTGCAAAAATGTCTGTTTTCACTTTGTCATTATGGGGTGTTGTGTGTAGATTGATGAGGGGGGAACAACACTTTAATACATTTTAGAACAGGCTGTAACGTACCAAAATGTGGATGAAGTGAAGGGGTCTGAATACTTTCTGAATGCACTCTATTTCCCTCAGATTACACAGACCCACAAAGAATTTGAAAACAAATCCAATTTTGATAAACTCCCATATCTATTTGGTGAAATACCACAGTGTGCCATCACAGCAGCAGGATTTATGACCTGTTGCCACAATAAAAGGGCAAGCAGTGAAGAACAAACGCCATTGTAAATATAACCAATATTTATGTTTATTTATTTTCCCTTTTGTACTTTAACTATTTGCACATCGTTATAACACAGTACATAGCCATAATATGACATAGCCATAATACCTTTGTGAGTGTAATGTTTACTGTACATTTTTTGTTTATTTCTCTTTTGTTTATTATCCATTTCACTTGCTTTTTGCAATGTTAACATATGTTTCCCATGGAGGGAGGGAGAGAGGTCTGAGAGAGAGAGAGAGAGAGGTCTGAGAGAGAGAGAGAGGTCTGGGAGAGAGAGAGAGAGAGGTCTGAGAGAGAGAGAGAGGTCTGAGAGAGAGAGAGAGGTCTGAGAGAGAGGTCTGAGAGAGAGAGAGGTCTGAGAGAGAGAGAGGTCTGAGAGAGAGAGGTCTGAGAGAGAGAGGTCTGAGAGAGAGAGAGAGAGAGAGAGAGAGAGAGAGAGAGAGAGAGAGAGAGAGAGAGAGGTCTGAGAGAGAGGTCTGAGAGAGAGAGAGAGAGAGGTCTGAGAGAGAGAGAGAGAGGTCTGAGAGAGAGAGAGAGGTCTGAGAGAGAGAGAGAGAGAGGTCTGAGAGAGAGAGAGAGGTCTGAGAGAGAGAGAGAGGTCTGAGAGAGAGAGAGAGGTCTGAGAGAGAGGTCTGAGAGAGAGAGAGGTCTGAGAGAGAGAGAGGTCTGAGAGAGAGAGGTCTGAGAGAGAGAGGTCTGAGAGAGAGAGAGAGAGAGAAAGAGAGAGAGAGAGAGAGAGAGGTCTGAGAGAGACTAGAAAGATAGAGAGAGAGGTCTGAGAGACTAGAAAGAGAGAGAGAGAGAGAGAGAGAGACTAGAAAGAGAGAGAGAGAGAGACTAGAAAGAGAGAGAGAGAGAGAGACTAGAAAGAGAGAGAGAGAGAGAGACTAGAAAGAGAGAGAGAGACTAGAAAGAGAGAGAGAGAGACTAGAAAGATAGAGTCAAATGGAGAAAGAGAGACCCATATAGAGAGACAGATTGAGTGATTTGTACTAGCTAGTCATTGAGCGCCTGTTGATCTCGATAATGGATTTCAGTACCATTACAGAATATAAATGTCTTCCCTCTATATTTCATGGTGTATTATTATTTGTTATATTAAATTAAAACACAGAGATATTGCAATAGTTCATGCTGTGTTGAACAAGTACATCAAAATAATCTGTGAGCATAAGCAGCAGTGTGTGGTGTTGAACAGGTATCACAGCATTGAATTGTGCAGTTTAGCGAGGGTATAGAAATGCAATGTTATAGAAAATGTATGTAGAACAAACATCTTTAAAGACTTTCTCTTCCGGAAGTTATGTTTATTCTATACATGGCATTACTATACCCTTAGCCTAACAGCTTCCTTTCCTCTTTTCCTTTCCTTGTCTCATTTCCTTAGATAGGACCAGATAGGTTTTCAACATATTGCTATAATTTGTCAACCCCTTTGCAATCAATGGTCGTGAAGGGAAGGATATGAGAAAAGAAAGCCATTTCTAACCATTGAGATGCAGCCGATGATGGTGTAGGTCATGGTAGAAGTTGAACCTATCTCGATCCTAACCTTTACTGTCATGAAGTTGTGAAAATAACATCATCCCTGGTTAGGGGTTGTTACGGGAAAACTCTACCTACCCCGCTAATGTCATCATTAGCTCAGAGTTGAATATGTCATGTAACCCCAGAGCAGAGATCAAATGAAGTGATTACACAGGGTGCGTGTACACAGGCAGTCCAATTCAGATTTTCTTACACTAATTGGTCTTTTGAACAATCGGATGGGCTCTGAAATGGACTGTGATTGGTCAAAAGACCAATTAGTGACAAAAATATCAGAATTTGGCTGCCTGTCTAAACGCAGCCATAGTGTGTGTGTGTGTGAGAGAGAGGGAGAGAAAGAGAGGGAGAGAGATTCTATGAGTAGAAAAGAAGGGCAGACGGAACAAGACAAACACCCTCAGCCTCTCTATCTCCCCCTGTCAGAGACCAGCAGCGAGCGATTAGTCATGTCTTTGAAGCCCCAGCCATCCATCTCTGCCCCGGCTCTGGGTGCCATTACTCTGGTCTGACAGTGTAGGGCGGTGACTGTAACAGATGCTGGGTGTTCTGGGCTCTCTTAATCAGCCTGAGTGGTCTATCGAACAAGGGCACTGGAGGAGACTGTGTGTGTCTCAAATGGCCCTCATTCCCATGTAGTGCAACACTTTGTAAAGTAAATTCAATACAACTGTATTTATGCCCTAAGATATTGCAACTTACGTCCTCTAATATAATACAATAGCATCACGTTACCCTAATGTACCGCCCCATACAGTACATAAATACAACATAAGCCCATGGCTCTTGGTCTGTAGAGAGCAGCAGGTTAGAGGTTCACGTTGAGGATGACATGAAAAAGATTGCTGTGAAATCTGCCGTTCCATTCCTCCTTCATCCCTGTCTTCAGTGCTCCAGATCGATAGCTATCTGTGTTATTGTCTAGCCAGGCCAAGAGAGAGGGAGATTAAGAGAGGGGATGAATGAGATGTGGAGGAGTGACAAGTTCAGTCCCCCTACCAGGTGTGATCTGTGTCTGGGCTTTAGTACAGCCTGAGGCTGGGGCTCCACAGAGAGAGAGACAACCCCCAGCACCTCACCTCTCTGGTGCCTCTGTTTCTCTCTCTCTGTTTCTTCCTCTGACTCTGATTCTCTCTCGCTCTCTCAAACACTCTCTTTCTGTCTTTCTCTCTCCCTCTCTCCTCTGTCCTTTATTCACTCCTTTCTTTCTCTGTCTGTCTGTCTGTCTGTCTGTCTGTCTGTCTGTCTGTCTGTCTGTCTGTCTGTCTGTCTGTCTGTCTGTCTGTCTGTCTGTCTGTCTGTCTCCTGTCTGTCTGTCTGTCGCTTTCTCTGTTTCTCTGTCTGTCGCTTTCTCTGTTTCTCTGTCTGTCGCTTTCTCTGTTTCTCTGTCAATTTCAATTTGAATGTAAGGGCCTTTATTGGCATGGGAAACATATGTTTACATTACCAAAGCAAGTGAAATAGATTATAAACAAAAGTGAAATAAACAATACAAAATTGACAGTAAACATTACACTTACAAAAGTTTAAAAAAAATAATGACATTTGTCATATTATCTCTATATACAGTGTTGTAATGATGTGAAAATAGTTAAAGTACAAAAGGGAAAATAAATAAACATAAATATAGGTTGTATTTACAATGGTGTTTGTTTTTCAGTGGTTTCCCTTTTTTTGTGGCAACAGGTCACAAATGTTGCTGCTGTGATTGCACACTGGTATTTCAACCAATAGATATGAGAGTTTATCAAAATTGGATTTGTTTTCAAATTCTTTGTGGGTCTGTGTAATCTGAGGGAAATATGTGTCATACATTTGGCAGGAGGTTAGGAAGTGCAGCTCAGTTTCCACCTCATTTTGTGGGCAGTGTGCACATAGCCTGTCTTCTCTTGAGAGCCAGGTCTGCCAACGGTGGCCTTTCTCAATAGCAAGGCTATCCTCACTGAGTCTGTACATAGTCAAAGATTTCCTTAATTTTGAGTCAGTCACAGTGGTCAGGTATTCTGCCACTGTGTACTTTCTGTTTAGGGCCAAATAGCATTCCAGTTTTCTCTGTTTTTTGGTAAATGTTTTCCAATGTGTCAAGTAATTATCTTTTAGTTTTCTCATGATTTGGTTGGGTGTAATTGTGTTGCTGTCCTGGGGCTCTGTGGGGTTTGTGTTTGTGAACAGAGCCCCAGGACCAGCTTGCTTAGGTTTATTTATCTGTAGGTGTTGGCTTTGTTATGGATGGTTTGGGAATTGCTTCCTTTTAGGTGGTTGTAGAATTTGACGTCTATTTTCTGGATTTTGATAATTAGCAGGGAACAGCCTAATTCTGTTCTGCATGCATTATTGGGTGTTTTTGCAGAATTCTGCATGCAGAGTCTCAATTTGGTGTTTGTCCCATTTTGTGAATTATTGGTTGGTGAGCGTACCCCAGACCTCACGACCATAAAGGGCAATGGGTTCTATAACTAATTCAAGTATTTTTAGCCAGATCCTAATTGGTATGTTGAATGTTATGTTCCTTTTGATGACATTGAAGGCCCTTCTTGTCTTGTCTCAGATAGGTCACAGCTTTGTGGAAGTTACCTGTGGCGCTGATGTTTAGGCTGAGGTATCTATAGTTTTTTGTGTGCTCTAGGCCACGGTGTCTAGATGGAAATTGTATTCGTGGTCCTGGTAACTGGACCTTTTTTGGAATGCCATTATTTTTGTCTTACTGAGATTTACTGTCAGGGCCCGGGTCTGACAGAATCGGTGCAGAAGATCTAGGTGCTGCTGTAAGCCCTCCTTGTTTGGGGACAGAAGCACCAGATCATCAGTAGACATTTGACTTCAGATTCTAGTAGGGTGAGGCCAGGTGCTGCAGACTGTTCTAGTGCCCTCGCCAATTTGTTGATATACAGTGGGGAGAACAAGTATTTGATACACTGCCGATTTTGCAGGTTTTCCTACTTACAAAGCATGTAGAGGTCTGTAATTTTTATCATAGGTACACTTCAACTGTGAGAGACGGAATCTAAAACAAAAATCCAGAAAATCACATTGTATGATTTTTAAGTAATTAATTTGCATTTTATTGCATGACATAAGTATTTGATCACCTACCAACCAGTAAGAATTCCGGCTCTCACAGACCTGTTAGTTTTTCTTTAAGAAGCCCTCCTGTTCTCCACTCATTACCTGTATTAACTGCACCTGTTTGAACTCATTACCTGTATAAAAGACACCTGTCCACACACTCAATCAAACAGACTCCAACCTCTCCACAATGGCCAAGACCAGAAAGCTGTGTAAGGACATCAGGGATAAAATTGTAGACCTGCACAAGGCTGGGATGGGCTACAGGACAATAGGCAAGCAGCTTGGTGAGAAGGCAACAACTGTTGGCGCAATTATTAGAAAATGGAAGAAGTTCAAGATGACGGTCAATCACCCTCGGTCTGGGGCTCCATGCAAGATCTCACCTCGTGGGGCATCAATGATCATGAGGAAGGTGAGGGATCAGCCCAGAACTACACGGCAGGACCTGGTCAATGACCTGAAGAGAGCTGGGACCACAGTCTCAAAGAAAACCATTAGTAACACATTACGCCGTCATGGATTAAAATACTGCAGCGCACGCAAGGTCCCCCTGCTCAAGCCAGCGCATGTCCAGGCCCGTCTGAAGTTTGCCAATGACCATCTGGATGATCCAGAGGAGGAATGGGAGAAGGTCATGTGGTCTGATGAGACAAAAATATAACTTTTTGGTCTAAACTCCACTCGCTGTGTTTGGAGGAAGAAGAAGGATGAGTACAACCCCAAGAACCCATCCCAAACGTGAAGCATGGAGGTGGAAACATCATTCTTTGGGGCTGCTTTTCTGCAAAGGGGACAGGACGACTGCACCGTATTGAGGGGAGGATGGATGGGGCCATGTATCGCGAGATCTTGGCCAACAACCTCCTTCCCTCAGTAAGAGCATTGAAGATGGGTCGTGGCTGGGTCTTCCAGCATGACAACGACCCGAAACACACAGCCAGGGCAACTAAGGAGTGGCTCCGTAAGAAGCATCTCAAGGTCCTGGAGTGGTCTAGCCAGTCTCCAGACCTGAATCCAATAGAAAATCTTTGGAGGGAGCTGAAATTCCGTATTGCCCAGCGACAGCCCCGAAACCTGAAGGATCTGGAGAAGGTCTGTATGGAGGAGTGGGCCAAAATCCCTGCTGCAGTGTGTGCAAACCTGGTCAAGAACTACAGGAAACGTATGATCTCTGTAATTGCAAACAAAGGTTTCTGTATCAAATATTAAGTTCTGCTTTTCTGATGTATCAAATACTTATGTCATGCAATAAAATGCAAAGGAATTAGTTAAAAATCATACAATGTGATTTTCTGGATTTTTGTTTTAGATTCCGCCTCTCACAGTTGAAGTGTACCTATGATAAAAATTACAGACCTCTACATGCTTTGTAAGTAGGAAAACCTGCAAAATCGGCAGTGTATCAAATACTTGTTCTCCCCACTGTATGTTGAAGAGGTGGGGCTTAAGCTGCATCCCTTTTTGAAGAGAGCGCCGGATGGCTGCCGTTTTATGGGCTCTTAACCAACCGTGTTGTTTGTTTGTTTTTTTGCATTGCTTATAACTTATTTTAACCATAATGTTGCTGCTACCGTCTCTTATGACCGAGAAGAGCTTCTGGACATCAGAACAGCGATTACTCACCTTGAACTGGGCGAATAATTTTTCATAAATGAGTCGGACGAGAGGTATTTACTCCAGACACCCGAACAGGCACTCATCTCCGTCATTGGCCAGAGAAAGAGATGTAGGTATCGCGGGAGGAGATCGGGGTGCCTTGTGAGGATCCGGCGACGAGTGGCTAATCTGCATTTGCCATCGTTACTATTGGCAAACGTACAATCGCTGGATAATTAAGTGGACGAACTATAAGCATGTATATCCTACCAACAGGACATTCAAAACTGTAATACCTTATGTTTCACCGAGTTCACCGACGACGTAAATAAAATACAGCTGGCGGGTTATACACTGTATCGGCAGGATACAACAGCAGCCTCTGATAAGACAAGGGGTGAAGGTCTATGTATATTTGTAAACAACAGCTGGTGAACAATATCTAAGGAAGTCTTAATGTTTTGCTCACCTGAGTATCTCGCCTGAGTATCTCATGATAAGCTGTAGACCACACTATCTACCTAGAGAGTTTTCATCTATATTCTTCGTAGCTGTCTATTTACCAGCACAAACTGATGCTGGCACTAAGACCGGACTCAATGAGCTGTATACAGCCATAAGCAAACAGGAAAACGCTCATCCAGAAGCGGCGCTCATAGTGGCCGGTGACTTTGATGCAGGGAAACTTAAACCTGTTTTACCTCATTTCTACCAACATGTTAAACGTGCAACCAGAGGGAAAAAACTGTAGACCATCTTTACTCCACAGACAGAGACGCGTACAAAGCTCTCCCTCGCCCTGCATTTGGCAAATCTGAACATAATTATATCCTCCTGATTCCTGCTTACAAGCAAAACTTAAAGCAGGAAGTACCTGTAACCCGGTCAATAAAAAAGTGGTCAGATGAAGCAGATGCTAAGCTACAGGACTGTTTTGCTAGCACAGACTGGAACATATTCCGTGATTCTTCCGATGGCATTGAAGAGGACACCACATCAGTCACTGGCTTCATCAATAAGTGCATCGAAGACGTCGTCCCAACAGTGACTGTACGTAAATACCCCAACCAGAAGCCATGGAATACAGGCAACATCCACACTGAGCTAAAGGGTAGAGCTGCCGCTTTCAAGGAGCGGGACTCTAACCCGGAAGATAACAAGAAACCCCGCTATGCCCTCCGACGAACCATCAAACAGGCAAAGCGTAAATACAGGACTAAGATCGAATTGTACTACACCAGCTCTGACACTCGTCGGATGTGGCAGGGCTTGCAAACTATCACGGATTACCAAGGGAAGGACCGCCGAGAGCTGCCCAGTGACACGAGCCTACCAGACGAGCTAAATTACTTCTATGCTCGCTTCAAGGCAAGTAACACTGAAACATGCATGAGAGCATCAGCTGTTCTGGATGACTGTGTGATCACGCTCTCCGCAGCCAATGTGAGGAAGACATTTAAACAGGTCAACATTCACAAGGCCGCAGGGCCAGACGGATTACCAGGACGTGTACTCCGAGCATGCGCTGACCAACTGGCAAGTGTCTTCACTGACATTTTCTGTAATATGTAGTACCAACATGTTTCAAGCAGACCACCATAGTGCCTGTACCCAAGAACACTAAGGTAACCTGCCTAAATGACTACTGACCCGTAGCACTCACGTCTGTAGACATGAAGTGCTTTGAAAGGCTGGTCATGGATCACATCAGCACCATTATCCCAGAAATCCTAGACCCACTCCAATTTGCATACCGCCCCAACAGATCCACAGATGATGCAATCTCTATTGCACTCCACACTGCCTTTTCACACCTAGACAAAAGGAACACCTATGTGAGAATGATATTCATTGACTACAGCTCAGCGTTCAACACCATAGTGCCCTCAAATCTCATCACTAGGCTAGGGACCCTGCGACTAAACACCTCCCTCTGCAACTGGATCCTGGACTTCCTGACGGGCCGCACCCACGCTGATCCTCAACATGGAAGCCCCTCAGGGGTGCGTGCTCAGTCCCCTCCTGTACTCCATGTTCACTCATGACTGCACTGCCAAACACAACTCCAACACCATCATTAAGTTTGCCGATGACACAACAGTAGACCTGATCACCGACAACAACGAGACAGCCTTTAAGGAGGACGTCAGAGACTGGCCGTGTGGTGCCAGGACAACAACCTCTCCCTTAACGTGATCAAGACAAAGGAGATGATTGTGGACTATAGGAAAAGGAAGATCGAGCACGCCCCCATTCTCATCAACGGGGCTGTAGTGGAGCAGTTTGAGAGCTTCAAGTTCCTTGGTGTCCACAGCACAAACTAACATGGTCCAAGCACACCAAGACAGTCATGAAGAGGGCACGACAAAACCTATTCACCCTCAGGAGACTGAAGAGATTTGGCATGGGTCCTCAGATCCTCAAAAGGTTCTACAGCTGCACCATCGAGGGCATCCTGACGGGTTGCATCACTGCCTGGTATGGCAACTACTCGGCCTCCGACCGCAAGGCACTACAGAGGGTAGTGCGTATGGCCCAGTACATCACTGGGGCCAAGCTTCCTGCCATCCAGGACCTCTATACCAGGCGGTGTCAGAGGAAGGCCCTAAAAATTGTCAAAGACTCCAGCCACCCTAGAGACTGTTCTCTCTGCTACCGCATGGCAAGCGATACCGGAGCGCCAAGTCTAGGTCCAAGAGGCTTCTAAACAGCTTCTACCCCCAAGCCATAGACTCCTGAACAGCTAATCAAATGGCTACCCAGACTATTTGTATTGCCCCCTCGTGCACATGGATTTTATAATGTCGTGTGTTTTTTTCCCAACTCCAATTTCCATCAATTTCTATAGCAGGCCCTCATGCCAAATTGAGTCGAAAGCTTTTTGGAAATCAACAAAGCATGAGAAGACTTTGCCTTTGTTTTGGATTGTTTGTTTGTCAATTATGGTGTGCAGGGTGAATACGTGGTCTGTCGTGTGGTAATTTGGTAAAAAAAACAATTTGACATTTGCTCAGTACATTGTTTTTGCTGAGGAAATGTACGAGTCTGCTGTTAATGATAATGCGGAGTATTTTCCCAAGGTTGCTGTTGACACATATCCCACTGTAATTATTAGTCAAATTTGTCTCTGTAATGGGTGCGTGTCAGTGGCAGGGAAGTCAGGTGCAGGAAAACGAACTTGGTATAAATGGAGTCGTTTAATAAGTGCTCATAAAACTCCAAAAACCAAAATATACAAGATTGAAGAAGAGGTTTATCCATACATCATTTTTGGATAGATAACTCTTCGTGTTGTTGTTTGTTTAGAGTTTTCCAATTATCCCAGAAGTGGTTAGATTCTATGGATTTTTCAATTACATTGAGCTGATTTCTGAAGTGCAATTCCTTCTGTCTCTCTATGTCTCTCTCTCTGTCTCTCCCCCTCCCTTTCTCTTCCCCTCTCGCTCTGTCTCCCTCTCGCTCATTCTCTCTCTTTCTCTCTTTCTTCCTCTGACTCTGGTTCTCTCGCTCTCTCAAAGCTATCTTTCTGTATTTCTCTCTGTCTATATCTCCCTCTCTCCTTTATTCACTCCTTTCTTTCTTTATTTCTTTCTGTCTCTGTCTGTCTCTGTCTCTGTCTGTTGCTGTCTGTCTCTCTCTCACACGGTCTCTCACTCGGTGTCTCACTCGGCCTCTCACTCGGTCAATTAAATTTAAATTTAAGGGGGGGATCACGTGACCCTTGAACGAGATGAACTAAGAGCTCCGCACAAGTAGTTTCCAATTCCTAATCTTACCTCCACTTCATGTTTAAACTCCTTTAACTTTAGTCAAAAAGTTATGGCGGCTACAAAAGGCGACACTACAGGTGACATTTTTACCCGGACTCGAGCATTAGCGACGGAAAAAGCCTCCAAGAAGCAGCTAGCGCCATTAGCCAGGAGCAAGAGGACCCGTTCCCCCCCGAGGCCCAACGAATGCCAACCTCGCACTCTGTCGAAGACATCCTTTCTGAGTTGAGATCCCAACGTACAGAACTCAACATTAAATTAGATTAACTCTCAGCTCAGTGTGATAGGGGGCAAGGTGACAATCCTGGAAAATGCTTTGCCTGACATCAACAACAAGATAACCATAAACGCGGGGCGACTGGACGAGGCAGAGGGGCGAATCCTATCCATGGAAAACTTATTGACAGACGCCATGGAAACAATAGCACATGCTAAAAAGAAAATAGAGCATCTGGAAGAGAAAACAGAGGACCTGGAAAACAAGGGGCGAAGGAATAATTGTGTTCTATTAAATCTGGGCGAAAAAGAAGAGGAAAACATGCCACTGATTCGCTACCTGCAAGACAAACTTCCCGAGTGGCTCCACCTGTCCACCGACAGGCCCATAGAACTCGAGAGAGCTCACCGAGCACTGAGGCCCCCACCAGCAGCCAGACAACCACCGCGCCCAATCACCATACGTTTCCTGAGATTCACCGACAAGGAAGGAGTCCTACAGGCGGCGAAAATCAACACCATTACAGTGGGAAATGCCAAACTCACTTTACACCAGGACCTGTCAGCTGGAATACGCTGAAAGCGCCGAGAGTTTGACGAGGTGAAGAAATACTCCATTAACCGAGGCATCTTTAGGGGATTCAAATACCCAAACGAGCTCAGGATTCTTCACCAAGGAGCCCTGCGACACTTCAAAACTCCCGAAGAGGCAAAACGTTTTTTGAAAGACAACCCCAGTCAATGAGAAATGGACCAATGACTAAATGCGATTACTATTATTACTAAAGGAGGTAAGACAACATATAGCCGATATCCAAAGACCCACCCGCCCCGCTAAATGTCATTATAGCCATCTTATCTATATTTATGTTCCTTTAGCTGAGAGGGATAGGCTCTATAGCCTAACCTAGGCCTACTAACGCTTCAGCCTACTTCTAGTTCCCTTTTTTTTGTTGCTATTATCACTTGTGGTTCCCTATGTCCCTTGGGGGAGGTATATGCAGGCTGGGCTATTGATTCTATTTTCTCCCTCTTTTAATGTGGTCTGGACGGGGGCTATGTTGTCATTTACTCAATGTGGGGCGGAGAGGAGAGGATGAGGCATTTCTTTGGTGGGGAGGGGGAGACGTTGTCATTTACTCAATGCTGGGCAGAGAGGAGAGGATGAGGCATTTCTTTGGTGGGGAGGGGGAGACGTTGTCATTTACTCAATGTGGGGCGGAGAGGAGAGGATGAGGCATTTCTTTGGTGGGGAGGGGGAGACGTTGTCATTTACTCAATGCTGGGCGGAGAGGAGAGGATGAGGCATTTCTTTGGTGGGGAGGGGGAGACGTTGTAATTTACTCAATGTGGGGCGGAGAGGATGAGGCATTTCTTTGGTGGGGAGGGGGAGACGTTGTGTGTTGCTAACTGTTCCCGTTTTTTTTTTTTTTTTTTTTGGAACACAGAATTGAGACTGAGCAGAGGGGTAATAGATCCAACGGGATATGTCGAGTTGTTTGGGAACTCGGCTGGGGTGTTCAGAGATTGTTATTTTATGTACACCATTTATTTTCCTTTTATGTGAACGCAGCTGTAACTATTATCCACCTTTACCCAGAGATGACTTGCACTAAAGTTTGATTACAGTTCGATGACGATGACTAGTACCTTAAATCTATTGACATGGAACTGCCATGGTCTAGGTCATGCAATAAAATGGAAAAAGATACTATGTGCTCTAAAAAAGGAAAAAGCAGACATTGTGCTATTACAAGAGACACACCTCTGTGATGCTGAACATGCCAAACTCCGCAGAGCTTGGGTGGGACAGGTGTATTTCTCATCTTTCAAATCCAACAGTAGAGGTACAGCCATACTTATCCATAAGAATGTTCCATTCATAATTGACAAAAACATATCTGATCCGGAGGGGAGATTTATTTTGATAACTGGGTCACTGTATGGACAACCAATTACTATCTTAAACATATACGCCCCTAACACAGATACTCCTGCTTTCATGTTAAAAATGATAACCCTGTTCAATGAGCATTGTGTTTCCTTTGGCGTGATGGCCAGAGATTTTAATTGTACCCTCAAACCAACCCTGGACAAATCATCTCAAGTCCCCACCACAAATCCCAGATCTGCAAAGATGTTGAACTCTATTACTAAAGAGATGGGACTGATAGATATCTGGAGAGAGACTAATAGCTCATCTATGGACTATACATACTACTCTAATGTCCATAACACCTACTCCCGTATAGATTACATTTTTATCCCAAAGATTTTCATAAATTCTGCCACGTGTACAATCGGACCCATAGCACTTTCAGATCACGCCTTTGTCCACCTCCGCTTTGACCTCTGCAAAAACATCCCGAGGTCAAAGAGCTGGAAATTCAACACCTCCATGTTATCAAACGGAGCGTTCCATACATTGGTAACTACATGGATAGACAACTACACACAAGACAACAAAGATTCTCCTGTTTCTCCGGCCACAATGTGGGACGCTGCTAAAGCCACACTAAGAGGTAATCTAATTGCATATGCTTCCTCTAAGAAAAAAGCAATGGAAGCACACAGGCTAGATCTTGAGAGGGAGCTGGAATGCTGTGAAAAAGTACATAAACAATCCCCAGACAGCACCTCCTGGAGTCAACTTAAAGCAGCCAAAGCCAAACTGAATTTGGACTATACTCGGGAGATAAAAAAAAAGTTTTCTTTACTAAACAGAAATACCATGAGTATAGCAATAGGCCTAGTAGATTGCTTGCTTACCAATTTAAAAAAGAGCAGTCAGAGCGTACAATCATGGCTATCCGAACAGCAGAGGACGAGGTCACATATGACCCAAAAAAGATACATTTTACTTTTCATGATTTTTACTGCAAACTATATACCTCTGAGAGAAAACACACGGAGGCAGAACTCCACTCCTTCCTAGAGGGAATCTTGCTACCTAAACTATCAGAGACTGACCAAGAAGATCTCAACTCCCCCTTCACCCCTGAGGAGATCCTGGAGGCAATTACCTCCATGCCACCTAACAAGTCCCCAGGCCCAGATGGATTCCCCAGAGAGTTCTACAAAGCTTTTTGGCCCCAGCTTAGCCCTATTTTCATGCCAATGCTGGAGGATTTTTGCAAAAACTGAGTTCTCCCAGACTCAATGCACACAGCTCGCATTACAGTGTTGCTCAAAAAAGACAAGGACCCTCTATCCTGCTCCTCCTTCCGGCCCATAAGCTTGTTGGATTTCGACTACAAAATGATTACCAAATTGCTCGCAAAAAGACTAAACACTCTTCTTCCCAAAATATTAAAAGCGGACCAAACTGGATTTATTAGAGACAGATATTCTTCTGATAACATTCGCCATCTTTTTGATATTATTGATCAAGTAAACGCACAGAAGACCCCTGTCCTGCTGGCTTCACTGGATGCTGAGAAGGCGTTCGACAGGATGGAGTGGAGCTTTCTGTTCTCAGTCTTAGAAAAGTTCAATATGGGCCCAAACTTTATTAAATGGATCAAATCACTATACTCTCATCCAAATGCCATGGTGACTACTAACGGACTGAACTCCGACAGATTCCCTTTGGGACGGGGCACAAGACAAGGGTGCTCGCTATCCCCCCTGCTCTACTTGTTGGGGGGCGGAGCCTCTGGCAGAGTTGATAAGGAGCAATCCAAGTATTATGGGTGTTTCTGCAGGCGGCCTGCAGCACAAGATTTCGCTCTACGCGGATGATGTCTTGCTCTACATATCCAACCCCGAGAAATCCCTTCCTCCCATTTTAGACACAATTGCTCAGTATGGCAAGTTTTCAGGTTATAAGATAAATTTTAACAAATCCACTGTCTGCCCACTCAATCTTACACTCACCAGCTCTGTGAAGACACTCTGTCCGTTCCAATGGAAGACACAGGGGTTTCAATACCTTGGGATCTTCATAACACCAGCTCTGAATAGCCTTTTCAAGGAAAATTATCTTCCACTCCTGGATCGAATCAAGAACGATCTCCAAACCTGGATCTCCCTCCCAATTAGCTTAGTAGGAAGAATTAATGTCATCCGTATGAACATCCTCCCTAGATTGAACTATTTGTTTCAGATGCTCCCATGCTATCTCCCAGCTTCCTTTTTCAAAACAACTAACCAAAGCATCACCAAATTTATATGGGGCAATAAAAAACCTAGGATCAAGTTCTCCACTCTATCGAAACCTGAATCTAAGGGTGGTCTTGCCCTTCCCTCCCTTCAATTGTACTACTGGTCTGCCCAAATCTGCAACATGCTAACATGGATCACAAACAGACAAGAGTCAACGTGGATTCAGATAGAAGCCCAATCCTGTGGTTCATTGCCCCTAAGCTCAATTATATTCATTAATAACTTTAATGAAGTGGGCAACATAGCCAAAACCTTTTTGATTTACAGCACCCTACTAGCGTGGAAGAACTGTAAGAAATACCTGGGCATTTCTTCCCAAATATGTTCTCACTCGCCTATAGTAGGCAACCCAGACTTCCCAAAAGCCCTGAGGGATGCCAACTTTAATCTTTGGCATACTCTAGGAATCAGGACCTTTTCAGACCTATTTCATCAGAAAACCACTACACTGAAATCATTTCAAGAGCTCTGCAGTGAATTCAATGTGCCAAGATCCCATTTAAAAAATATATCTTCAAATTAGACATGTCATTTCCTCATTTACTTCCAAGAGGAGGTTTAGAACAGTTGAATGAAGTTGAAACCCTTCTTGTCACAGCACAATCCATTAAAGGCAAAATATCTTATATCTATAGACTCCTTTCTGAGAAAGGAGGCTCCTCCTTTACTCCTTTGAAAATAATCTGGGAAAAGGACCTTGGTCTGACTATCAGTGATGAGTTATGGGCGGAGGTTTGCGACAGGGTATACTGCTCCTCTACTAATGTAAAAATGAAAGAATTTAATTACAAATTTTTGTACAACATTTATTACACTCCTTGAGACTCCATAGAATGAAAACAGACATTTCTCCTAACTGTAAAAGATGTACCTCTGAAAGTGGAACCTATATGCATGTATTTTGGAGCTGTAGAGAGATGGCCAGATTTTGGCAATCTATACATACTGCTGCACAGAAAATACTAGATGTACAGTTTGATATGACCCCGTGTATCTATCTTCTTAATGCCCAGCAGGACTTTGTTCTTGATCCTGACAGAGAAAATGTGCTTATGACTATTACATACTTTGCTAAGAAATGTATTCTTATATTGTGGGCCTCTAATACTTCTCCTACATTTAAAATGTGGATTGACCAGATTGTTGATTTTCTCCCTCTTGAAAAGCTCACTTATGACCTCCGCAAGAGACGGCCCAAGTTTAATAGACTCTGGTCTCCACTATTCAACTATATTTCAAATTGGACAGAGTGAATGGGGTGATTAGGGAAATGTTGTGTAAGGTGCTGTAAAATCTAAAAACAAATTATTTGCTCGTCGTCTCAGCTAAGGCTGGAAATAGCTAATAAGAACCTTGATAGTGCTGCTGCAAGTTGTATATATATTTTTATTTTTTAATAATTATTCTTTGTGTGTATGTAAGTTGAAGTGTACCTATGATAAAAAATTACAGACCTCTACATGCTTTGTAGTAGGAAAACCTGCAAAATCGGCAGTGTATCAAATACTTGTTCTCCCCACTGTATATATATATATGTATATATAATATACATATCTTTTTTTTAATATATCTTTTTTAATTATTATAATAATTTAAAATATTTTTTTATAAATTATTATTATTATTATTATTTTTAAAAGTCTGTCACATCTGTGAATGTGGAATGTGTTTTGTTGGTTGATTGAAAAACAAGAATACCCCTCACAACAAGGCATTGGGATGGGTGGAGTAGTGAACATGATGATGTCACTGATCAATGGACTGATGATGTCATGTGTATGTTCCCCATGCAGGGCAGTAACGTGGTGGAGGACCAGGACCTGCTGGAGATCGGGATCCTCAACTCAGCCCACAGACAGAGGCTGCTACAGGCCATACGCCTACTGCCCAGGGTCAGTACTGTGTGCATGCGTGCGTGCGTGCGTTTGCGTGTACTGCAGTAAAAATGAATCTAGCATCATTAGGATTCTGTGGAGGGGATAACATCAGAAGATGAGCTCTTCACCAGTATAAATGAAATATTGTATTTGTGCATCTCTGAGCGACGTTCTATCTAATCCTGGGGTCATTTCATGTTTTCATGTGTATCTGAGTTATTCACCAATAGAACATCGCTCTAAAAACGATATAACATTCAAAATGGTTGAATCGTTCCTTGTGCAGTCACACACACAACCAATATAGCCAACTAAGTGAGAGATGTCAATTAAATGAGAGAGGGAGGGAGGGAGGAACCTTCTTCTTAAATGTCATCTCAGTCAGCACTTTCCTTCTCTGATCCCTGCAAAGTTTTCAAACGACAGAGAAATCCTCTCTCTCTTCCCCCTCACCTTGTGGAAAGAAGGATGCACATTTTAGGAAAATGTCACACGATGTGCTCACTCCAAAGTCCCAACTCTTCTTAAAAGTAGGATGCCGAGTCCTTATTACTTCAGATATATCCTCTTCTATGAGAAAAAGCAGAATGCCCTTCTCCTCTGAAGTCCTGTTGACTATATTGCAAAAGAAAGCGCTGAGACGCACTTACTGTGAAATATATTCTCACGTCACATAGGCCAACACACCATACCAAGTACATATAGGGAAGAATAAGATGCATTTGCCTAATCCTAAATAAACCTTTAGCCCCTACACCCCTTGTTGATCTGAAGGATTTAGATAGCTCTTCTGTAAGCAGTATGGAACTAGCCCTGCCTCTCCCTCTGAATGGCTAGGTGGGATTTTCATTATAATGCTTATCATGTCCTTGGGTGCTAAGGGTTGGTATGGATTTCAGAATCTTATATTCAATTTCTGTATTTAAGTCATCATTTTACATGCAGCACATGCTATCCTCCCTCCCTCCATCTGTCTTCGTCCAGTTTGAGCCTTTGATGGTGTACTCTAGTTAGTATGTCATCTATATATCTGTAATTTATTGATTGTCTCTCCTTCCCTCTCTGCTCCCTCCTTCCCTCTCTGCTCCCTCCTTTCCTGCCTCCCTGTCTCCTTCCTTTCCTCCCTCCCTGCATCCCTCTCTGCCCCCCTCCCTCCTGCATCCCTCTCTGCCCCCCTCCCTCCTGCATCCCTCTCTGTCCCCTCCCTCCTTTCCTCCCTCCCTGCCTCCCTCTTTGCCCCCCTCCCTCCTTTCCTCCCTCCCTGCCTCCCTCTCTGCCCCCCTCCCTCCTTTCCTCCCTCCCTGCCTCCCTCTCTGCCCCCCTCCCTAGTTTGAGTGTCCTGTATCATTGTTCTTCATATCATCTAGTGACAGTCTGTCCCCTCCTCCTTCCCCCTCCAGGTGCGTCCTATTGGCTATGACGGTAACAACCCCACGTCAGTGGCTGAGTGGCTGGAGTCTCTGGAGCTGGGAGACTACACTAAGTCCTTCCTCATCAACGGATACACCTCCATGGAACTGGTCAAGAAGATCTGGGAGATAGAACTCATCAATGTGAGTCTATTTCTGGTTATTGCTGGTTATTGCTGTTTTTTAATGTGCTTGCTGAAAGCACACTGCTGTTATTCCCCATACACTACTATAGAAATACTAACTGAAGAAGACGGTAGAAGCAAGCACACACATTTATGTCAGTAAATGTTCATTTTCTAGTTTGTTTATTAGGATCTATCTTTAGTCCACAGAACATATAGGAGAAGATGACACGTGGAGCTTAGGTGGTGGTCACATAGTCCCCCTGACAGATATTGTCATCTTTGGATTGTTGGAACACACCGCTTGGTTGTGGGTTGCAGGGTTGGTTGATGGGTTGGTTGCAGGGTTGGTTGGTGGGTTGGTTTCAGGGTTGGTTGGTGGGTTGGTTGCAGGGTTGGTGGTTTGGTTACAGGGTTGGTGGGTTGGTGGGTTGGTTACATGGTTGGTGGGTTGCTTACAGGGTTGATTACAGGGTTGATTACAGGGTTGGTTACAGGGTTGGTTACAGGGTTGGTTACAGGGTTGATTACAGGGTTGGTTACAGGGTTGGTGGGTTGGTTACAGGGTTGATTACAGAGTTGATTACAGAGTTGATTACAGGCTTGATTACAGGGTTGGTTACTGGGTTGGTGGGTTGGTTACAGGGTTGATTACAGGATTGGTTACAGGGTTGGTTACAGGGTTGGTTACAGGGTTGGTTACAGGGTTTGTGGGTTGGTTACAGGGTTGGTTACAGGGTTGGTTACAGGGTTGGTTACAGGGTTGGTTACAGGGTTGGTTACAGGATTGGTTACAGGATTGGTTACAGGGTTGGTTACAGGGTTGATTACACGGTTGATTACAGGGTTGGTTACAGGGTTGGTGGGTTGGTTACAGGGTTGATTACAGGATTGGTTACAGGGTTGATTACAGGGTGGTTACAGGGTTGATTACAGGGTTGGTTACAGGGTTGGTGGGTTGGTTACAGGGTTGATTACAGGGTTGATTACAGGGTGGTTACAGGGTTGATTACAGGCTTGATTACAGGGTTGGTTACAGGGTTGGTGGGTTGGTTACAGGGTTGATTACAGGGTTGGTTACTGGGTTGATTACAGGGTTGGTTACAGGGTTGATTACTGGGTTGGTTACAGGGTTGATTACAGAGTTGATTACTGGGTTGATTACAGGGTTGGTTACTGGGTTGATGACAGGGTTGGTTACTGGGTTGATTACAGGGTTGGTTACTGGGTTGGTTACAGGGTTGATTACTGGGTTGGTTACTGGGTTGATTACTGGGTTGGTTACTGGGTTGGTGGGTTGATTACTGGATTGGTTACAGGGTTGGTTACTGGGTTGATTACTGGGTTTGTGGGTTGGTTACAGGGTTGATGACAGGGTTGGTTACTGGGTTGATTACAGGGTTGGTTACTGGGTTGATTACAGGGTTGGTTACAGGGTTGATTACAGGGTTGGTTACAGGGTTGACTACTGGGTTGGTTACAGGGTTGATTACTGGGTTGGTTACAGGGTTGATTACTGGGTTGGTTACAGGGTTGATTACAGGGTTGATTACTGGGTTGATTACAGGGTTGGTTACAGGGTTGATTACAGGGTTGGTTACAGGTTGATTACTGGGTTGATTACTGGGTTGATTACTGGGTTGGTTACAGGGTTGATTACTGGGTTGGTTACTGGGTTGGTGGGTTGATTACTGGATTGGTTACAGGGTTGGTTACTGGGTTGGTTACAGGGTTTGTGGGTTGGTTACAGGGTTGGTTACAGGGTTGATTACAGGGTTGGTTACAGGGTTTGTGGGTTGGTTACAGGGTTGGTTACAGGGTTGGTTACAGGGTTGGTTACAGGGTTGGTTACAGGGTTGATTACAGGGTTGGTTACAGGGTTGATTACAGGGTTGATTACATGGTTGATTACAGGACTGATTACAGGGTTGGTGGGTTGATTACAGGGTTGGTTACTGGGTTGATTACAGGGTTGGTTACAGGGTTGATTACAGGGTTGATTACAGGGTTGGTGGGTTGATTACAGGATTGATTACAGAGTTGATTATAGGGTTGGTTACAGGGTTGATTACAGAGTTGATTACAGGGTTGGTTACTGGGTTGGTGGGTTGGTTACAGGATTGATTACAGGATTGGTTACAGGGTTGGTTACAGGGTTGATTACAGGGTTGGTTTGTGGGTTGGTTACAGGGTTGGTTACAGGGTTTGTGGGTTGGTTACAGGGTCAGTTACAGGGTTGGTTACAGGGTTGATTACTGGGTTGGTTACAGGGTTTGTGGGTTGGTTACAGGGTTGGTTACAGGGTTCGTTACAGGGTTGGTTACAGGGTTGATTACAGGGTTGGTTACAGGGTTGGTGGGTTGGTTACAGAGTTGATTACAGGATTGGTTACATGGTTGATTACAGGGTGGTTACAGGGCTGATTACAGGGTTGGTTACAGGGTTGGTGGGTTGGTTACAGGGTTGATTACTGGGTTGGTTAAAGGGTTGATTACAGGGTTGGTTACAGGGTTGATTACAGGGTTGGTTACAGGGTTGATTACAGGGTTGGTTACAGGGTTGATTACAGGGTTGATTACAGGGTTGGTTACAGGGTTGGTTACAGGGTTGATTACAGGGTTGATTACAGGGTTGATTACAGGGTTGGTTACAGGGTTGATTACAGGGTTGGTTACTGGGTTGATTACAGGGTTGGTGGGTTGGTTACAGGGTTGGTGGGTTGGTTACAGGGTTGGTTGGTTACAAGGTTGGTGGGTTGGTTACAGGGTTGGTGGGTTGGTTACAGGGTTGGTTGGTTACAAGGTTGGTGGGTTGGTTACAGGGTTGGTGGGTGGGTTACAGGGTTGGTGGGTTGGTTACAGGGTTGGTTGGTTACAGGGTGGGCTGGTTACAGGGTTGGTTGGTTACAAGGTTGGTTGGTGGGTTACAGGGTTGATGGGTTGATGGGTTACAGGGTTGGTTACAGGGTTGGTTGGTTACAGGGTTGGTGGGTCGGTTACAGGGTTGGTTGGTTACAGGGTTGGTTACATGGTTGGTGGGCTGGTTACAGGGTTGGTGGGTTGGTTACAAGGTTGGTTACAGGGTTGGTGGGTTGGTTACAGGGTTGGTTGGTTACAGGGTTGGTGGGTTGGTTACAGGGTTGGTTGGTTACAGGGTTGGTTGATAACAGGGTTGGTTACAGAGTTGGTTGGTTACAGGGTTGGTGGGCTGGTTACAGGGTTGGTGGGTCGGTTACAGGGTTGGTTGGTTACAAGGTTGGTTACGTTGGTTGGTGGGTTACAGGGTTGTTTGAGGCATTTTCTTCCTAGTACTTATTGTACACTGCTGAACTGTAATAGCAGCCTAGTTCATCTGTTCAGAGATGTGCTACTATATGTAAGAGCTTTCTGTGAATCAATGTCAATTGTCAGACACACACATGTACTGTACGCTCACACACACACACACCACCTGTATTTAGTGGTCAGAGTTGATTAAATCGAGTGCCTGCTGGTTTCTGTGAGAAGAGAGGAGGATGGTGTATTTTCTCTCCTCCAGTGTGGTATGAAGGGATGACTGATCCACTGGTGGAGAGGTGGAGGTGGAGGTGGTGAGGAGGGGAGGAGGTGGAGGTGGAGAGGTGGAGTTGTGGAGGTGGAGAGAGATAGAGAGAGGTTATATAAGCACTTGGGAGGCAATGTCTCACAACACCGGGGAAACCACCCACACTGTTTGTCCAGGGCGATGTGTACCACCGCTGTGCAGGGTCTCTGTGGGGTCTCTGTGGCCTGCTTTCCTTGTCTACTCTCTCTCTTCTGGGGGTGGAATGCATCTCAGTAGTCTGTGTTAGTCTCCTTTCCTCATCTCCTTTCCTCTCTCCTCTCCTCTCTGAAAACAAATGCGGAGGTGAAACGTATTACAGAAGGTGGATGTTAGTATACTATTCAGATGGAGGAGAGGGAGAGGGAGAGGAAATGGCTGTAGAGGATTGAGAGGAGGGTGTAGTTTGAGTTAGAGCCACAGGAGGGTAGAGAAGAGACCGGCAAAGATATTCACTTCTGCACAAAACTGTGTGTGTGTATGTACACTCCCCTGCATTTGTGTGTGTGTGTGCATTTGTGAGTTCATTTCAGTGCAATAGTTAATCTCTGTCAGATGTGGGACTCCCGTTCACACTATTATTAATTAAAACACATTGCTTCATTAGTAGCGTGTGACTTGAGCGTGTGACTCCAGTGTGTGTGTGTGCGCGTGTGTGTGTGGTGCCTCACTACCAATCATTGAGAGCATGACTCCCTCTTCCTACGCCTGATTACTGTATACAAACGACAGTACCATTACATTTGGGTCAGGGGGTTTCCACTGCGTCACACTGACACTGCAGACAGGAAAGAGGATGGGAACGACGTGTGTGTGTTTGGAGACAGAGAGAAGCACTATAATGAGTATAGGAGGAGTGCAGCTGGACTCTGTCTCTGGGGTCATGGAGAGGTCAATGCTCTTCACACTGGCTACTGGAGAGAGAGAGCACAAGTACACCCATCTAAATGATCAATCAAAAAGAGAAATACTTGACACATTGGAAAGAATTCAACAAAGAACAGAGCAAACTGTAATGCTGTTTGGCCCTAAACAGAGAGTACACAGTAGCAGAATACCTGATCACTGTGACTGACCCAAAATTAAGGAAATCTTTGACTATGTACAGACTCAGGCTGCCGTAGGCAGACCTGGCTCTCAAGAGAAGACAGGCTATGTGCACACTGCCCACAAAATGAGGTGGAAACTGAGCTGCACTTCCTAACCTCCTGCCAAATGTATGACCATATTAGAGACAAATATTTCCCTCAGATTACACAGACCCACAAAGAATTAAAAAACAAATACAATTTTGATAAACTCTCATATCTATTGGGTGAAATACCACAGTGTGTCATCACAGCAGCAAGATTTGTGACCTGTTGCCACAAGAAAAGGGCAACCAGTGACGAACAAATATCATTGTATATACAACCCATATTTATGCTTATTTATTTCCCTTTTGTACTTTAACTATTTGCACATCGTTACAACACTGTACATAGCCATAATGTGACATTAGAAATGAGTGTACTGTTATTTTTTGTTGTTTCACTTGCTTTGGCAATCTTAACATATGTTTCCCATGCCAATAAAGCCCCTTAAATTGAGAGAGAGTGGGGGGAACAAGTATTTGATACACTGCTGATTTTGCAGGTTTTCCTACTTACAAAGCATGTAGAGGTCTGTAATTTTTTATCATAGGTACACTTCAACTGTGAGAGACGGAATAAAAAAAAATCCAGAAAATCACATTGTATGATTTTTAAGTAATTAATTTGCATTTTATTGCATGACATAAGTATTTGATACATCAGAAAAGCAGAACTTAATATTTGGTACAGAAACCTTTGTTTGCAATTACAGAGATCATACGTTTCCTGTAGTTCTTGACCAGATTTGCACACACTGCAGCAGGGATTTTGGCCCACTCCTCCATATAGACCTTCTCCAGATCCTTCAGGTTTCGGGGCTGTCGCTGGGCAATACGGACTTTCAGCTCCCTCCAAAGATTTTCTATTGGGTTCAGATCTGGAGATTGGCTAGGCCACTCCAGGACCTTGAGATGCTTCTTACGGAGCCACTCCTTAGTTGCCCTGGCTGTGTGTTTCGGGTCGTTGTCATGCTGGAAGACCCAGCCACGACCCATCTTCAATGCTCTTACTGAGGGAAGGAGGTTGTTGGCCAAGATCTCGCGATACATGGCCCCATCCATCCTCCCCTCAATACGGTGCAGTCGTCCTGTCCCCTTTGCAGAAAAGCATCCCCAAAGAATGATGTTTCCACCTCCATGCTTCACGGTTGGGATGGTGTTCTTGGGGTTGTACTCATCCTTCTTTTTCCTCCAAACACGGCGAGTGGAGTTTAGACCAAAAAGCTCTATTTTTGTCTCATCAGACCACATGATCTTCACCCATTCCTCCTCTGGATCATCCAGATGGGCATTGGCAAACTTCAGACGGGCCTGGACATGCACTGGCTTGAGCAGGGGGACCTTGCGTGCGCTGCAGGATTTTAATCCATGACGGCGTAGTGTGTTACTAATGGTTTTCTTTGAGACTGTGGTCCCAGCTCTCTTCAGGTCATTGACCAGGTCCTGCCGTGTAGTTCTGGGCTGATCCCTCACCTTCCTCATGATCATTGATGCCCCACGAGGTGAGATCTTGCATGGAGCCCCAGACCGAGGGTGATTGACCATCATCTTGAACTTCTTCCATTTTCTAATAATTGCGCCAACAGTTGTTGCCTTCTCACCAAGCTGCTTGCCTATTGTCCTGTAGCCCATCCCAGCCTTGTGCAGGTCTACAATTTTATCCCTGATGTCCTTACACAGCTCTCTGGTCTTGGCCATTGTGGAGAGGTTGGAGTCTGTTTGATTGAGTGTGTGGACAGGTGTCTTTTATACAGGTAACGAGTTCAAACAGGTGCAGTTAATACAGGTAATGAGTGGAGAACAGGAGGGCTTCTTAAAGAAAAACTAACAGGTCTGTGAGAGCCAGACTTCTTACTGGTTGGTAGGTGATCAAATACTTATGTCATGCAATAAAATGCAAATGAATTACTTAAAAATCATACAATGCGATTTTCTGGATTTTAGTTTTAGATTCCGTCTCTCACAGTTGAAGTATATATATATATATATATAGAGAGAGAAAGAGATGGTAAATAACAGAGGGAGAGTGATGGGGAGAATTGTTTCTCGATTGCTTTCCCAGTAAATCACTTTATAATCGCAATGGGCCACAGATTCTGTGGCGGCTGGGGAGACAATGGAGAGGCGGAGGGCCATTGTGGAAAGGTTTAAAATAGAACTAGGTGTCTGTGTGTGTACATATACAGGCCTGCTGTTGTGGGATTAAAACAGTGTTGCTCCAGAAACACCTCTTAATCCTTCCTCTTCTACACACACACACACACACACACACACACACACACACACACACACACACACACACACACACACACACACACACACACACACACACACACACACACACACACACACACACACACACACTTGTTGCAACTGTCAATGAGCTAGACGTCAATGCTTCCATCTTCAGAACTGATCGCCAGGTCTCTCTCACAGAAGAAATGTGTGGAAGCACCAAATGTCCAATGGAACACGTAAATGAGCATTCTTATTGGACGATTTCAGGTAGCACCAAAATTTATTATTGTGCTGTGTAACTACTGAACACCACCATGAATATTCCAGTAGACAAATCATATTCAGCTTTTGAGCCACAGAGATCTACTTGATTTAGATCTGTTTTGAGCTTTAAGGAAGGCTTTTAGCTTTTACCCTTGTTCCTTTCAAAGCTGCTTACATCCTAGACATGGGATTGGTAAGAATGCAGACTCATTCCAAGTGGAATAGGCAGGTAGCCTAGCGGTTAAGCGCGTTGGGCCAGTAACCGAAAGGTCGCTGGTCCGAATCCCTGAGCTGACAAGGTTAAACATTTGTCAATGTGCCCTTGAGCAAGGCACTTATTGCTAAATGCCTAAACTGTAAATGCAACATAAAATGAATGATTGAAACAGACATGTAGAGTTTGTATTATTGCTATGATGACTATGACATGGATGGATGTTGGAGAGACAGCTGCAGTAACATAACCATGCACAAGATGGCACCACAGCCTTTCATTTCCTCCGTCCTCCCTGTTGTCAGGCAGACAGAGAGTGGGACCACTCCAGTAAGACACCTAGAGGAGGCGAAGGCTGGGAGCGCAGAATGGAGTAATTAGGAAATTCAACGTGATTGGAAAGCTTTCTAGAGAGTTAACGTGGTAGAGAAGTTGAGGCTGTTATTTTCCCCCAGGACCTCTTCCTCTTAATGTGAGCCTCAGTGGTTTTCCTGACCCTCTCAGACCACTGTTCATTTTGGCACTGTTTGTTAGATTTAGTCTTAGTCATTTTGTTTGCTATCCCTTTTCCTTTCTCACCAAATGTTTGCGTAACAGGCTACTGGTAATGTTACCAGCGCCACGTTCAGTTTTAAAAATGTTCCTGAACGTTGCAGATAGAAATACCATGAATAGAGCCGACGTCATTCCTTCTTCAACATGTCAGAGAGGCATGTTTGTTTTACATAGCATATTTCCATCTGAACGTTCCAAAACGTTGCGTCCTGCTGAACGCACCCCAGGTTGTTCGCTATAGCTAGTTAATGAGGTAACACGACTGAACAAGGTGTAGCTTTAACAAATGATTGAAAAGCTCTCAATTTCAGAAGCTATTGTCCAGTCCACTTAGTAGTCCGATTTTTGTCACAGAGATAATTATGTCTCGTTATGATTTAGTCAACTAAAATGAAAAATCATTTTAGGATAGTTATAGTTTTGTTCTGGGTCTATTTAGTCAGTTATAGTCTTGTCAATTGCCACTGAAAAATAGGTATTTGACTAATATTTTAGTCACAATCTTTTTTGACGAAATGAACACTGTCTCAGACAGAGAACACGGTTTGGTGAGTGTGTGCGCGTGTGTGGGGATTGTGTTTGTGTGTGTTAGTGAGTAAAAGCTGTGAGATCTCGTTGAAAGCAGAGGTTATTTCTGTTAAATGGGCCTACTAGTGATAACTAGTGTTGTCTACCTGGGCTAACAGGTGAGTGTTTTTAGGTGGCTGTGTATTGCTTCATGCTCATTCCTTGCATGTGAGGGCGTGTTTCTGGGTTAGTGCTGTAGGGTGCTCAGTGTCGTGTTCTTTGTGTGTGTGTGTGTGTGTGTGTGTGTGTGTGTGTGTGTGTGTGTGTGTGTGTGTGTGTGTGTGTGTGTGTGTGTGTGTGTGTGTGTGTGTGTGTGTGTGGTGTGTGTGTGTGTGATACACCCACAGGGCTGGACAAGTCTCTCTGCATTCCACACTGATCATATAATATGCTCCTTGAAGGGGAAATAGACATCCCGTAAACACACACACACACACACACACTGTTCCCCATTCTGCTTGGCTAATATCCAGTCTTGAACACAATAATGGTGTGCGGTCAATAAGTCATCAAGCCAGTAATAATAGTTTAGCCTTTTTATCCCAGCTCTGCCCTGTTGCCATGACGCCTCAGCTAGTAGTTACCATAGAGACTATATATGTGAATGGAGGATGGAGGATTTTAAATCAGATGTGTCCCTTTGTTTGTGCATTTCATACCTTCTCTGTCACCTGTCCAAATGCACAGTGTGTGTGTGTGTGTGTGTGTGTGTGTGTGTGTGTGTCACCTTCTCTGTCACCTCTCCAAATACACAGATTGCCTTCGTTAGCCACAGCACACACACTGCTGGTCAGTTGGACGCACTTCTAAGCTGCAAATAATTGAATCTTAATGCATGTTTTGTGTTAGGATGATTATATGTAGGAGGGTGTGCGTGCGTGTGTGTGTGGTCCATATGGGTACTGCACGTGTGTGTGTGTACATGTTTATGTGTGTTGAATGCGTACTGCTTGTAGGTTATCTTGATAGAGGGGTAAGTAATGTTAGTACTTGATGTTAATTGGTGTGTGGGTGGTTTTTCCTGAGGACGACAGTACTGCATGTGCTACTATGTTGCATTCTCTGACCGTTGCTTGTTCATTCCTGTTTGGATTCACAACACCCCGTTATGGTAGAATAGAGTAGGAGGTGTAGTGAGAGATGCTGTAACTTTATGTTCTGACCCTGACAGTTTTGTACTACTGTAAATTATACAACGGGTGCTTCTAATCCTGAATGCTGATTGGTTAAAACTGCATTCTAGCTGGTGTCTATTCCACAAGTTACCACCGGCTAAATCTATGACGTTAAAATGCCTATTTACTCTGTTCCATCTGACTGCGCAATCCACTGTCTCATCAGCCCAGCCAGGCAATGTATAAACTTGATCTCCACTGTAAAAAGCATCTAGACATTATCTCACATTTCTTTTAGACTAACACTTAGTTTTTAACAGCAGAGATTTGTATAAACCTTGCTGTCTGTCTCCGACATTTGTAACATTGTTTCAATATTGAAATCCGATATCCACCTATCTCATAGTAAATTAACATGTCGGGACGAGACAGACAGGCAGACAGCTTTTCTCAGCCAGTCGAAATCATGAATCAGCTGGCATCATTTCTCTCTCTCTCTCTCTCTCTCTCTCTCTCTCTCTCTCTCTCTCTCTCTCTCTCTCTCTCTCTCTCTCTCTCTCTCTCTCTCTCTCTCTCTCTCTCTCTCTCTCTCTCTCTCTCTCTCTCTCTCTCTCTCTCTCTCTCTCTCTCTCTCTCTCTCTCTCTCTCTCTCTCTCTCTCTCTCTCTCTCTCTCTCTCTCTCTCTCTCTCTCTCTCTAGATATATTTATACAAAGAAATGTCAGTATAAAACAGGTAGAACTAAATTAAATGCAGCTACTTTGCAGTCTTTCCAGCAGTGTTGTTGGCTAGCTCCTCTGAACAACAGAGTCCTGAGGAGAGAGCACATTTTCTATGCCAGTAGAAATCGTGCATCATTATCTCAGTGTTATGGATGTATCCAAGTAAATGTCACTAGAAAACAGCTTAAACAAACACAAATGCAGCTACTGTTGTTATTCTGGCTGCACTGTTTGACGTGACTGTAAGTTAGCCGTAGTTGGCTAACTAGCAAGCAAGGGATAAGAATGTTGCCAGCCAGTATGGCTATGGAACATTCAGAACGAACGACTGGGTCACGTCGATAGATACAAAACAGAGTGACTGAACGTCTGGGTCGTGTCTCTGGCAACCGAACCAATAGAACGAACGACCAGCCGGCTTGGGTAGCAACCCTAGATTTGTGTCGGAACTATACCTCGTGGAAGGATGAAATAGTATGAGTAAATTCATCGAAATAACATTTTTTATGAAAATATGTAAATCGTTATTTGAATATGTTGGTAACGCGTTGTATAAAAGTTATAATGCCCTGGAAGCCGGTGTTTGGAGGATATATTGGCTCGGTTTGCCGGCCCTATACTTCGTCTTAGGCCTTACAACACCTGTGCCAATATATCCTCTGAACACCGGCTTCGAAAGGCATTATCCCTTAAACATAGTATCACATGAATGATACTTATAGTTAGGAATGGGATGACGCAAAGCCAAGCTAGATGGCTTAAGTTTCATGTATTATGTATACACACACTCAGTATAGCATACACACACACACCTGTTGTCAAGTCCCATCGCTGTGTGTGTGTTTAATTCAAGTTTCAACATATGGGTCCTGTACCCAAACATTACTTAACTCTTTACAATGATGATGATATTCTGTGGAAAACCCCAAAGGAGTCAAAGAACATGAAGGAGGGAGAGCTTCAGTCAGCTGTGCTCTGTTAGCTCCGTTAGCTTCATGTTATTCTATTCTAGGCTGTAGTGTGGTGTCGGATTATAATGGGTGACTTAGCTCATTGGAGAGTGGTAGAGAGATATGCAGGGCTACACAGGAGCTCTGCATTAGTGGTATGCACGGACATATACACACCCATTTAGGCACATATACACTCACTCACTCACCTACACCGACAGCCAGTGTGCATGAGCCCATCTCTGGATGGGCCCCGCGTCTCCATGGTAACGAGGTGGAGAGAGAGAAAGAGCGAGCAGCGTAGGGCGGGGGTTTCAGGCAGAGATGTGGGAGAGACAGTCTCTCTGCCGCAGCCGAGGAGGAAGGAGGAGTGGCAGAACGGTGTAAAACCTCTGGAATCTGGAGAACGAGAGAGAGGGGGGGGGGAGGGAGGGAGAGAGAGAGAGGGAGAGGGAAAAAGAGGAGGAAAAAGAAAGAGGAGAGTGAGAAGGGGGAGTTTACAGAGAGGAGATAGGAGACAAAGCATGGAGAGAGAGAGAGAGGGAGAGAGAGAGGGCACACTCCTCCTCTTCTCTGCTATTTACTGCTGGACTGGATTGTGACTCACAGCTAAAAGGAGCTACATGTATTAGTCCATCTCTCTGAGAAGCAGAGGGGGAGCACACAGCTCTGGGGGAAGACAGAGAAGAGCTGCTGGAATTGCGTGTTCCTCTCTCCAAGACCTTTCGTACAGAATACCCCCTTCGGAAGAAAGGTAAGTCTACAGGGAATAAGAAGGGGAAAGAATGATTAGAGAGACAGAGAAGGGGAAGGAGTGAGGGGGATGAGATATACTGTACAGAGAAAGAGAGGAGACAGAAGGGGAAAGAGTGAGGGGGGATGAGATATACTGTACAGGGAAAGAGAGGAAACAGAAGGGGAAAGAGTGAGGGGGGATGGAGATATACTGTACAGGGAAAGAGAGGAGACAGAAGGGGAAGGAGTGAGGGGGGATGGAGATATACTGTACAGGGAAAGAGAGGAGACAGAAGGGGAAGGAGTGAGGGGGGATGGAGATATACTGTACAGGGAAAGAGAGGAGACAGAAGGGGAAGGAGTGAGGGGGATGAGATATACTGTACAGAGAAAGAGAGGAGACAGAAGGGGAAAGAGTGAGGGGGATGGAGATATACTGTACAGGGAAAGAGAGGAGACAGAAGGGGAAAGAGTGAGGGGGGATGGAGATATACTGTACAGGGAAAGAGAGGAGACAGAAGGGGAAGAAGTGAGGGGGGATGGAGATATACTATACGGGGAAAGAGAGGAGACAGAAGGGGAAGGAGTGAGGGGGGATGAGAGATATACTATACAGGGAAAGAGAGGAGACAGAAGGGGAGGGAGTGAGGGGGGATGGAGATATACTATACAGGGAAAGAGAGGAGACAGAAGGGGAAGGAGTGAGGGGGGGTGAGAGATATACTGTACAGAGAAAGAGAGGAGACAGAAGGGGAAAGAGTGAGGGGGGATGAGATATACTATACAGGGAAAGAGAGGAGACAGAAGGGGAAGGAGTGAGGGGGGATGAGATATACTATACAGGGAAAGAGAGGAGACAGAAGGGGAAGGAGTGAGGGGGGATGGAGATATACTGTACAGGGAAAGAGAGGAGACAGAAGGGGAAGGAGTGAGGGGGGATGAGAGATATACTGTACAGAGAAAGAGAGGAGACAGAAGGGGAAGGAGTGAGGGGGGATGAGATATACTATACAGGGAAAGAGAGGAGACAGAAGGGGAAGGAGTGAGGGTTGATGGAGATATACTGTACAGGGAAAGAGAGGAGACAGAAGGGGAAGGAGTGAGGGGGGATGGAGATATACTATACAGGGAAAGAGAGGAGACAGAAGGGGAAGGAGTGAGGGTTGATGGAGATATACTGTACAGAGAAAGAGAGGAGACAGAAGGGGAAGGAGTGAGGGGGGATGGAGATATACTATACAGGGAAAGAGAGGAGACAGAAGGGGAAGGAGTGAGGGGGGATGAGATATACTATACAGGGAAAGAGAGGAGACAGAAGGGGAAGGAGTGAGGGTTGATGGAGATATACTGTACAGGGAAAGAGAGGAGACAGAAGAGGAAGGAGTGAGGGTTGATGGAGATATACTATACGGGGAAAGAGAGGAGACAGAAGGGGTAGGAGTGAGGGGGGATGGAGATATACTATACGGGGAAAGAGAGGAGACAGAAGGGGTAGGAGTGAGGGGGGATGGAGATATACTATATTCTCTCTCTCTCTCTCTGTCTCTCTGTCTCTCTCTCTCTCTCTCTGTCTCTCTCTCTCTCTCTCTCTCTCTCTCTCTCTCTCTCTCTCTCTCTCTCTCTCTCTCTCTGTCTCTCTCAATTCAATTCAATTCAAGGGGCTTTATTGGCATGGGAAACATGTGTTAACATTGCCAAAGCAAGTGAGGTAGATAATATACAAAAGTTAAATGAACAATAAAAATTAACAGTAAACATTAGACATACAGAAGTTTCAAAACAATAAAGACATCACAAATGTCATATTGTATATATACAGTGTTGTAACAATGTACAAATGGTTAAAGTACACAAGGGAAAATAAATAAGCATAAATATGGGTTGTATTTACAATTGTTCTTCACTGGTTGCCCTTTTCTTGTGGCAACAGGTCACAAATCTTGCTGCTGTGATGGCACACTGTGGAATTTCACCCAGTAGATCTGGGAGTTTATCAAAATTGGATTTGTTTTCGAATTCTTTGTGGGTCTGTGTGATCTGAGGGAAATATGTGTCTCTAATATGGTCATACATTTGGCAGGAGGTTAGGAAGTGCAGCTCAGTTTCCACCTCATTTTGTGAGCAGTGAGCACATAGCCTGTCTTCTCTTGAGAGCCATGTCTGCCTACGGCGGCCTTTCTCAATAGCAAGGCTATGCTCACTGAGTCTGTACATAGTCAAAGCTTTCCTTAAGTTTGGGTCAGTCATAGTGGTCAGGTATTCTGCCACTGTGTACTCTCTGTTTAGGGCCAAATAGCATTCTAGTTTGCTCTGTTTTTTTGTTAATTCTTTCCAATGTGTCAAGTAATTATCTTTTTGTTTTCTCATGATTTGTTTGGGTCTAATTGTGCTGTTGTCCTGGGGCTCTGTGGGGTGTGTTTGTGTTTGTGAACAGAGCCCTAGGACCAGCTTGCTTAGGGGACTCTTCTCCAGGTTCATCTCTCTGTAGGTGATGGCTTTGTTATGGAAGGTTTGGGAATCGTTTCCTTTTAGGTGGTTGTAGAATTTAACGGCTCTTTTCTGGATTTTGATAATTAGTGGGTATCGGCCTAATTCTGCTCTGCATGCATTATTTGGTGTTCTACGTTGTACACGGAGGATATTTTTGCAGAATTCTGCATGCAGAGTCTCAATTTGGTGTTTGTCCCATTTTGTGAAGTCTTGGTTGGTGAGCGGACCCCAGACCTCACAACCATAAAGGGCAATGGGCTCTATGACTGATTCAAGTATTTTTAGCCAGATCCTAATTGGTATGTTGAATTTATGTTCCTTTTGATGGCATAGAAAGCCCTTCTTGCCTTGTCTCTCAGATCGTTCACAGCTTTGTGGAAGTTACATGTGGCGCTGATGTTTAGGCCAAGGTATGTATAGTTTTTTGTGTGCTCTAGGGCAACAGTGTCTAGATGGAATTTGTGGTCCTGGCGACTGGACCTTTTTTGGAACACCATTATTTTGGTCTTACTGAGATTTACTGTCAGGGCCCAGGTCTGGCAGAATCTGTGCAGAAGATCTAGGTGCTGCTGTAGGCCCTCCTTGGTTGGTGACAGAAGCACCAGATCATCAGCAAACAGTAGACATTTGACTTCGGATTCTAGTAGGGTGAGGCCGGGTGCTGCAGACTGTTCTAGTGCCCGCGCCAATTCGTTGATATATATGTTGAAGAGGGTGGGGCTTAAGCTGCATCCCTGTCTCACCCCACGACCCTGTGTGAAGAAATGTGTGTGTTTTTTGCCAATTTTAACCGCACACTTGTTGTTTGTGTACATGGACTTTATAATGTCGTATGTTTTACCCCCAACACCACTTTCCATCAATTTGTACAGCAGACCCTCATGCCAAATTGAGTCGAAGGCTTTTTTGAAATCAACAAAGCATGAGAAGACTTTGCCTTTGTTTTGGTTTGTTTGGTTGTCAATTAGGGTGTGTAGGGTGAATACATGGTCTGTTGTACGGTAATTTGGTAAAAAGCCAATTTGACATTTGCTCAGTACATTGTTTTCATTGAGGAAATGTACGAGTCTGCTGTTAATGATAATGCAGAGTATTTTCTCGAGGTTACTGTTGACGCATATTCCACGGTAGTTATTGGGGTCAAATTTGTCTCCACTTTTGTGGATTGGGGTGATCAGTCCTTGGTTCCAAATATTGGGGAAGATGCCAGAGCTAAGGACGATGTTAAAGAGGTTTAGTATAGCCAATTGGAATTTGTTGTCTGTATATTTGATCATTTCATTAAGGATACCATCAACACCACAGGCTTTTTTGGGTTGGAGGGTTTTTATTTTGTCCTGTAACTCATTCAAGGTAATTGGAGAATCCAGTGGGTTCTGGTAGTCTTTAATAGTTGATTCTAGGATTTGTATTTGATCATGTATATGTTTTTGCTCTTTATTCTTTGTTATAGAGCCAAAAAGATTGGAGAAGTGGTTTACCCATACATCTCCATTTTGGATAGATAATTCTTGGTGTTGTTGTTTGTTTAGTGTTTTCCAATTTTCCCAGAATTGGTTAGAGTCTATGGATTCTTCAATTACATTGAGCTGATTTCTGACGTGCTGTTCCTTCTTTTTCCGTAGTGTATTTCTGTATTGTTTTAGTGATTCACCATAGTGAAGGCGTAGACTCAGGTTTTCCGGGTCTCTATGTTTTTGGTTGGACAGGTTTCTCAATTTCTTTCTTAGATTTTTGCATTCTTCATCAAACCTTTTGTCATTGTTGTTCATTTTCTTCGGTTTTCTATTTGAGATTTTTAGATTTGATAGGGAAGCTGAGAGGTCAAATATACTGTTTTTCTACTACCAAGTTTACACCTTCACTATTGCAGTGGAACGTTTTACCCAGGAAATTGTCTAAAAGGGATTGAATTTGTTGTTGCCTAATTGTTTTTTGGTAGGTTTCCAAACTGCATTCCTTCCATCTATAGCATTTCTTAATGTTACTCAGTTCCTTTGGCTTTGATGCCTCATGATTGAGTATTGCTCTGTTCAAGTAGACTGTGATTTTGCTGTGGTCTGATAGGGGTGTCAGTGGGCTGACTGTGAACGCTCTGAGAGACTCTGGGTTGAGGTCAGTGATAGAGTAGTCTACAGTGCTACTGCCAAGAGATGAGCTATAGGTGTACCTACCATAGGAGTCCCCTCGAAGCCTACCATTGACTATGTACATACCCAGCGTGCGACAGAGCTGCAGGAGTTGTGACCCGTTTTTGTTGGTTATGTTGTCATAGTTGTGCCTAGGGGGGCATATGGGGGAGGGAATGCTGTCACCTGCAGGCAGGTGTTTGTCCCCCTGTGTGCTGAGGGTGTCAGGTTCTTGTCCAGTTCTGGCATTTAGGTCGCCACAGACTAATACATGTCCCTGGGCCTGGAAATGATTGATTTCCCCCTCCAGGATGGAGAAGCTGTCTTCATTAAAGTATGGGGATTCTAGTGGGGGGATATAGGTAGCACACAGGAGGACATTTTTCTCTGTTAAGATCATTTCCTTTTGAATTTCTAGCCAAATGTAAAATGTTCCTGTTTTGATTAATTTAATGGAGTGAGTTAGGTCTGCTCTGTACCAAATTAGCATACCCCCTGAGTCCCTTCCCTGTTTCACACCTGGTAGTTTGGTGGATGGGACTACCAGCTCTCTGTAACCTAGAGGGCAACCAGTGAGTCCGTCTCCTCTATACCATGTTTCTTGCAGGATGACAATGTCTGTATTACCGATTTCTTTGGTGAAGTCCGGGTTCCTGCTCTTTAGGCCAAAGGCAGATGACCTCAGGCCTTGGATATTCCAGGATGATATAGTGAAGGCTTTTTGTTCCATAAAGTGTCCAATGTTGTTGGTCGTGGTTTGGCCTCAGGCCAGTAAGTGTGAGCAGAGCCTGCTGAGCATCTGGTACATGCCGTTGGCTTGGGCGAGTGTAAGAGTGGGGGTTGGGCCTGTTTGCCCGCTCGCTACCTGGGCGTATGTGTGACTTCCATGTTGATGCCCTCTTTGCGGGGGTGGGGTGCATGGGGTGGGCAGGAGTGGCATAGGTCTGATCTGAGGGGGCCTAAATGGGGTGTGGGCATGGTTGATGTGGGGGGGTGTTGATTGGTTGGGGTGGGGGTGTGGATGTGTCTGGGGGTGCTGTGGTCTGGATGTAAGTCCTCTTGGCGTGGGTCCTCTATGTGTAGGTCCAGGGGGGGTCCTGCAGGTCTTGGAGGGTGTCTCGCTGGTCTGGGTGGGGTGTCTATTGATCTGTTGCTCCTGTGTGAAGTGTTGGGGCTGCGTTTGAGAGCGATGTCCTTTAGAGTCCGGGCAAAGGTGGGCACTGCTGCCTTGTAGAGGTGGACCTGGTAATAGAGGCTGTTCAAGTCCAGGGTGGAGTGGTGGGCCAGGAAAACATTTGGTTTTGAGGCACAGTCACAGTCTGTCTCTCTCTGTCTCTCTGTCTCTCTGTCTCTCTGTCTCTCTCTCTCTCTCTCTCTCTCTCTCTCTCTCTCTCTCTCTCTCTCTCTCTCTGTCTCTGTCTCTGTCTCTGTCTCTGTCTCTGTCTCTCTGTCTCTGTCTCTCTGTCTCTCGAGGTTGTGTGTTCTATAGGGTGCAGTGGCCCGAGGGGATGGGAACGTATGAAACGCTTCTGTGCCGTTCAATCAATCCTGCTGACTAGTGACTATTCCGTGTGTGTGAAATACCTGCCCGTATTTCTGTATTTGTTTTAATCTGTGTGTGTTTAGGAGATGTACTGTACACAGTTGCATAAAAGAGAGATCTGAGTCCTGCTGTCCTGGGCTGGGAATTGCTGTGGCTGTGCAGCGGTGGTGAAAGTAGTGTAGAAGTGTGTGTGTAGAGGGGTGCTTGAGTTTAGTCACTCACATACATACACTCACAACCATTTAGACATGAAGACACACATTTCTAGAAATATATAGTAGGCCAACACACACATCCCAGGGCAGGCCGGGTAACAGGCCCTGAGGGCTTGGTGTAGCTGGACCTCTCAGATCTCCTGTTGGGACTTCAGTTCTGGTTCTGTCTCTGTCTGTTCATCACATTTAGAACAGATGTTAATGTACTTGCTCATCAACTTACATGATTTCAATCTCTCTCTGTTCCTCTCCATTATTTTTCGGTACTCCCACTCTCTAAGTTAGGACATGTACAGGTATGCTGTAAGAGAATTGCACACAAGGGCCTGGAGGGAATGGAATGCAGCCCAACTATTGGATTACATGGGGGTGGTAGGTGGTGTGTAGGCAGCTTACATGGGTAGATTAGTATAGTGATGGTGATTGATGGGGTTATTGCACAGCTGCTATTGGGGACTTTACCTTGGCTAACCCTGGATCTGTAACGCATTGGCGACCAATCTCACCATATAGAGAGGAGCGTAGGGGAGAGAGAGAGGTAAGAATGAGAGAGGGAGATGAAGGGAGAAAGAAAAGTGGCAGAGAGGGAGAAAGGGTTGGGGTTGACAAAGGAGGGAATTAGAGAGAGAGAAGCGGAACAAACGAAATAGGGAGAGAGTGGGGTGAGAGAAGGCAGGTTGCAGCAAGACAGCAGACATGTTTTCCACAACAGCTGTTGAGCAAAACAGAGTGAAGGGGAAGAGGCAAATCCTACCACCTGCCCTTGTTTTACAAGGACGCCAGGTGACCAATCATACTCAGCCATCATGCTGCTCACCCTGCCCCACCTGACCACCTAGCCAATCAAATCATCACCTCACATAGGGGTTGTGACACGTACAATATTCCACTTAATTGACGACTATCAATCATTTTACACTTCAGTCAACCTTAATGGACTTACCTACATTCGTCCTACTTATTCATTACTTCTCAAACCACAGCCTACTACCTATATAGGGCTCTACTTTGACACCCTATTCCCTATATAGTGCACTACTTTGACACCCTATCCCCTATATAGTGCACTACTTTGACACCCTATTCCCTATGTAGTGCACTACTTTGACACCCTATTCCCTATAGGGCAATCATTTAGACCAGAGCCTGTTCTGATCAACTGTACTACACAATAGGAAGCAATAGGGTGTCTTGTGATTATCACGTCACCTCAGCCAACTGAACTGTGTCCATCTGGCCAACCAAGTAGTATTCAATGGGGACATTTTGAGCAACATGTGTTTAAGGAATTTTCACAGTCCCTAGAAGCGTTATTGGTAGATCAAGGCTAGTGTGTGTATGCTTGTGTGTGTACGTGCGTGCATTTGTGTGTGTGTGTGTATACTTGCATGTGTCCATGTTTGCACTTGTTTGTATGTGTGTTTAACTTCTAATTGGTCCCAATCCCGGATCCGGGAGCACCCCCATCAGTAAAAAAGCTGACTAGCATAGCCTAGCATAGCGTCACAAGTAAATACTAGCATCTAAATATCATTAAATCACAAGTCCAAGACACCAGATGAAAGATACACATCTTGTGAATCCAGCCATCATTTCTGATTTTTAAAATGTTTTACAGGGAAGACACAATATGTAAATCTATTAGCTAACCACGATAGCAAAAGACACAACTTTTTTTTCCCACCATTTTTTTCCTGCATAGGTAGCTATCACAATTTCGACCAAATAAAGATATAAATAGCCACTAACCAAGAAACAACTTCATCAGATGACAGTCTGATAACATATTTATTGTATAGCATATGTTTTGTTAGAAAAATGTGCATATTTCAGGTATAAATCACAGTTCTACCTACATTGCAGCTGCAATCTGAAATAGTGCCGAAGCAGCCAGAATAATTACAGAGACCAACGTCAAATACCTAAATACTCATCATAAAACATTTCTGAAAAATACACAGCGTACAGCAAATGAAAGACCAACATCTTGTGAATCCAGACAATATTTCAGATTTTTTAAGTGTTTTACAGCGAAAACACAATATAGCATTATATTAGCTTACCACAATACCCAGAAACACAAGCCGTTTACCAGCAGCAAAGGTTAGCGATCCTAACAAACCAGCAAAAGATATATAATTTTTGACTAACCTTCATATACTTCATCAGATGACAGTCCTGTAACATCATACACAATGCATATAGGATTTGTTCGAAAATGTGCATATTTAGCAGCACAAATCGTGGTTGTACAATGTGAATTGTAGCCAAACTTGAAGCAATCTGTCCGGCGCCATCTTGGAGAGGCACCTAATCTAATCGATAACTAATCATAAACTTGACTAAAAAATACAGGTTGGACAGCAAATGAAAGATACAGTAGTTCTTAATGCAACCGCTGTGTTAGATTTTTTAAATTAACGTTACTCGACATACAGCGTGCGTTACAGCGAGACCATGCCGAAATTAATGGCGGACTAATAATTTTACATTGTTCCACAGAAGTACGAATTAACATCATAAATAGCTCTTACTTTTGGATGATCTTCCATCAGAATCTTGGGCAAGTGGTCCTTTGTCCAGAACAATCGTCTTTTGGTTGAAAGATGTCCTCTACTCCTGTAGAAATTAGCTGCTAACGCCGATGTACCGGAGAGGTGCCCAACTCGCGATAACGCCTGACAAAGAAACTCCAGAAAATCGCAATAAACTGATATAAACTGCTATAAGTCGGTTTAAATTAACTACCTTATGAAGTTTTTAAGACAAAAAACGAATTAAATCAGAGCCGGAGATATAGAACTGCTAAACCGAAAGCTTTTCAGGACGCCATGCTGGTGTACCTCCTGCGTCAGGCGCCGCGTCGAAAAGGTCGGTCCTTCCGTTCCAAGAGGCTTTATACTCCCCCAGATGGTGCTATCCACTCCATTCAAAGTCTCACCGCTTACTGACATCTAGGGGAAGGCGTATGCAGTGCATGTAGCCCCATAGCTTACAAGGGAATTTTTTATTTTATTTTTTTACAGTATTATTATTGGAATTTCACAATTTTCACCCATATTAAAGAGATACAACAACAGAGACAAGGCAAAAAATAATAATAATAATAAAAAAATACGGCACCCGCCTACACATATCTGCACATACATATATATATATATATATATATATACACATATACCTATACACACATACGCACACCACTTTCCTATCCCCGCTTCTCTCACCCTATCCCCATCATTGCGTCTCTCAATACATACATTTTAAACAAACTTACAAACAGAGATTAAACAAAAAAGCTCGGTTTAAACTAAGAAGTTAGGTTCCACACATGGAACATACAGTGTAGTTCTGAATACATAGATCACCACCATTCTAAGAGAATCCTTGCAGCATAATAGCTGATACCTCAGGTTCTAGGTAATTTAGATAGGGTTCCCACACTTTGTAGAACTGATCTGTTTTAGAATGCAATGTACATGTCAGATATTCCAGAGGCACCCATTCAAAAAGTATCTTATGCCAATCTTTAATAGAAGGAACCTTATCACTAATCCACCGTAAAAGGATGTTTTTCCTTGCAGCAAAGGTAAGGATGTTATAAAGCCTCCTCTTACTCACAGAAGTAACATGCCTACTAGGGAGACCCAACAGTAAAGAAACTGGGTCCAATTCTAGATCAACCCCTAGGATCTTTTCAATTTCTTGCAGAACACCAGACCAGTATCTTTGTATTTTGGTACATGACCATAAACAATGTGTTAGGGTGCCTGTATCAGTTTTGCATTTAAGACACTGAGGAGAAGAGGAAGAGGGGCTAAAGGCATGTCTGCGATTTGGGGATATATGCAATCGGTGTATTATTCTTAATTGGATTGCTCTAGTACGATTACATATAGATATTGTTTTTGCATATCTCCAAATGTCCTCCCACATCTCTTCGTCAATAGTCACAGACAATTCTTTCTCCCACACTTGTTTCACCCTCTGTGTATCGACAGCAGGAAAGGACCTTAAAGCATCATAAAACAGACTTACAGACATTTTCCTTTGTGGAAAGAAAAGCATTCTCTCAATGACAGACATATCAGGGTTACCAATTAAGGTGGTGCTCTTCACAATATAATGTCTTACTTGTAGGAAGCGGAAAAAGTCCTGCTTTGGGAGTCGGTATTTCTCCACCATCTGCTCAAATGACAATAGAATCTTATCAGCAAATAAGTCATTTAGTCTGCGTATGCCCTTATTAAGCCAAGAGTTAAAGCCAGCATCCAGCAATCCTGGACCAAAATCTGGGTTGTTAAGAATTGGGGTAAGAGCAGAGGTCAGTTTGGACCTTCCCAGGAAGCGCCGAACTGACCTCCACACCTTGAGTGTGTTAAGTGTAATAGGATTATTGCAGTGATCTTCTACAGACTTGAAACTTCTGAAAAATAAAAGATCCTGTAAGGGGTATTTTGAAAGAGAAGTCTCAATGTCTAACCAAATAGAGGAGTCATCGTTTGTGATCCAATCAGAAATATAACATAGGTGGGCACACCACTGATAGAACCTGATATTGGGCAGATCCAAGCCCCCCATAGAACTTGGCAGCTGCAATATTGCCATCTTAAGCCTTGGCTTGCGTTTACTCCATATGAAGGAACTTAGCCATCCATTTACATCCTTTATTACCTTATTGGAGAGTAATACTGGGATCATTTGGATTGGGTAAAGTAGTCTAGGTAAAATGTTCATTTTCAAGAGGGATATTCTACCCAACCAAGAAATCGGGAGAGAGTTCCAGCGCTCCAGATCCTGTCTTACTGTATCAAACAAGGGAACAAAATTGGCTTTGTACATTTGCTGGAATTTAGGAGTTACAAATATACCCAGATACGTAAAGCCTGAGGGAGACCATTTAAAAGGGAAGGGGGGAGAAGTATTAGGTACAGAGTGAAGGCTACCAAGTGGCATAGCCTCTGATTTAGTTAAGTTAATCTTGTAGCCTGAGAATTCGCTGAATAATTGAATAATATTAATAAGAGATGTAGTTGAGGTCTCGGGATTAGAGATGAATATCAGGACATCATCAGCATACAAGCTTATTTTATGGTGAACATCACCAATGAGCAGCCCCTGTATAGCAGGCGTTACCCTGATGGCCTCAGCCAGTGGTTCCATAGCGAGTGCAAATAGGAGGGGGGACAAAGGGCAGCCCTGTCTGGTACCTCTGTATATAGAGAAGCTATTTGACCTTAGCCCATTAGTAAGGACAGCAGCCTGAGGATCCTCATATAAAACTTTCACCCATTTTATAAAGTTGTCCCCTAGACCAAATTTATTTAGAGCAAAGAGTAGGTAAGACCACTCCACACGATCAAATGCTTTCTCAGCATCTAGGGAGAGCACAAGACCATCCCTAGCACTTTGTTGGTAGGCTTGAATTACATTAAGAAGCCGCCTGACATTGTTGCACGACTTACGGCCCTTAATGAAGCCAGTTTGGTCTCCTTTCACAATTAGTGGCAGTGAGTCCTCTAATCTTGTGGCTAGAATTTTAGAAAGTAATTTTCTATCCACATTCAGAAGGGAAATTGGTCTGTACGAGGAACAAGACTCTGGACATTTTCCCTTTTTGAGAATAAGTGATATGTTGGCTTCCCTCAGCGTTTGAGGGAGCTGGTCATTTGAAAATGAGTGGTTAAACATATCACGCAATGGCTCAAGGATCAGGCCATGAAACTCTTTATAGAATTCACTACCAAACCCGTCTGGTCCTGGGGCCTTACCGTTTTGCAGATTCTTAATTGCGAACATTATCTCTTCCTCGGTAATAGGGGCATTAAGGAGAGACCTCTGGTCTTCGGAGATAGTAGGGAGCTCAATCTTAGAAAAGAAATTCTCCATTAATTTGGGTGCGTCATTTGGCAGTTCTGAGGCATAAAGATTTGCATAAAATTTCTTAAATGAGTCATTTATCAATTTATTTTCATATAAATGATTGCCATCCGAATCAGTAATAGTAGCAATTGACTGTGAGTCAGCTCTCTTTTTAGCTAAGTACGCCAAGTACTTTCCTGGCTTATCGCCATGTTCGTATAGCTTTTGCCTGACAAATCCCATTTTCTTTTCAGCGTCCTGTGTTAGGAGAGAGTCCAACGTTGATCTAAGAACTGATATTTCCTTTAATAGGGCAGGAGTGGGAGTTTTAATGTAGTCCTTCTCTTTAGTTCCTAATTCACCCTCTAACCTTTTTTGCTTTTCACGCTTTTTCCGCCTCTTAGTGGCTGTGTATGACATAATCAGACCCCTGGCGTACGCTTTACAGGTTTCCCAAAGGAGCGAGGGATTATCTGTTGATTGCGAGTTAATAGAGAAAAATGCTTTAACCTTTCACGAGTATCAATCCCGGATCCGGGAGCACCCCCCACCCCCCACACACTGATTAGCATAGCTAGCATAGCTTCACAAGTAGATAGTAGCATCTAAATATCATTAAATCACAAGTCCAAGACACCAGATGAAAGATACAGATCTTGTGAATAAAGCCACCATTTCAGATTTTTAAAATGTTTTACAGGGAAGACAAAATATGTAAATCTATTAGCTAAACACGTTAGCAAAATACACCACTATTCTAACTCCATCAGTTTCTTACTCCTTCAGGTGCTATCACCAATTCGGCTAAACTAAGATATTGATAGCCAATAACCTATAAAAAACCTCTTCAGATGACAGTCTGATAACATATTTATGGTATTGGATAGGTGTTGTTAGAAAAAAGTGCATATTTCAGGTAGAAATCACAGTTTACAATTGCACCGACCATCACAAATCCACTAGAATTACTAGATAGAGCAACGTGTATGACCAATTTACTCATCATAAAACATTTCATAAAAATAGACAAAGCATAGCAATGGAAAGACCCAGTTCTTGTGATTTCAGACCATATTTCAGATTTTCTAAGCGTTTTTCAGCGAAAACACAATAAATCGATAAGTTAGCATACTACATGTGCAAACGTTACCAGAGCATCGATTCCAGCCAAAGAGCGCTATAACGTAATCACCGCCAAAAGATATTAATTTTTTCACTAACCTTCTCAGAATTCTTCCGATGACACTCCTGTAACATCATTTTACAACATACAGTGGGGAGAACAAGTATTTGATACACTGCCGATTTTGCAGGTTTTCCTACTTAAAAAGCATGTAGAGGTCTGTAATTTTTATCATAGGTACACTTCAACTATGAGAGACGGAATCTAAAACAAAAATCCAGAAAATCACATTGTATGATTTTTAAATAATTAATTTGCATTTTATTGCATGACATAAGTATTTGATACATCAGAAAAGCAGAACTTAATATTTGGTACAGAAACCTTTGTTTGCAATTACAGAGATCATACGTTTCCTGTAGTTCTTGACTAGGTTTGCACACACTGCAGCAGGGATTTTGGCCCACTCCTCCCTACAGATCTTCTCCAGATCCTTCAGGTTTCGGGGCTGTCGCTGGGCAATACGGACTTTCAGCTCCCTCCAAAGATTTTCTATTGGGTTCAGGTCTGGAGACTGGCTAGGCCACTCCAGGACCTTGAGATGCTTCTTACGGAGCCACTCCTTAGTTGCCATGGCTGTGTGCTTCGTGTCGTTGTCATGCTGGAAGACCCAGCCACGACCCATCTTCAATGCTCTTACTGAGGGAAGGAGGTTGTTGGCCAAGATCTCGCGATACATGGCCCCATCCATCCTCCCCTCAATACGGTGCAGTCGTCCTGTCCCCTTTGCAGAAAAGCATCCCCAAAGAATGATGTTTCCACCTCCATGCTTCACGGTTGGGATGGTGTTCTTGGGGTTGTACTCATACTTCTTCTTCCTCCAAACATGGCGAGTGGAGTTAGACCAAAAAGCTCTATTTTTGTCTCATCAGACCACATGACCTTCTCCCATTCCTCCTCTGGATCATCCAGATGGTCATTGGCAAACTTCAGACAGGCCTGGACATGCACTGGCTTAAGCAGGGGGACCTTGCGTGCGCTGCAGGATTTTAATCCATGACGGCGTAGTGTGTTACTAATGGTTTTCTTTGAGACTGTGGTCCCAGCTCTCTTCAGGTCATTGACCAGGTCCTGCCGTGTAGTTCTGGGCTGATCCCTCACCTTCCTCATGATCATTGATGCCCCACGAGGTGAAATCTTGCATGGAGCCCCAGACCGAGGGTGATTGACCGTCATCTTGAACTTCTTCCATTTTCTAATAATTGTGCCAACAGTTGTTTCCTTCTCACCAAGCTGCTTGCCTATTGTCCTGTAGCCCATCCCAGCCTTGTGCAGGTCTACAATTTTATCCCTGATGTCCTTACACAGCTCTCTGGTCTTGGCCATTGTGGAGAGGTTGGAATCTGTTTGATTGAGTGTGTGGACAGGTGTCTTTTATACAGGTAACGAGTTCAAACAGGTGCAGTTAATACAGGTAATGAGTGGAGAACAGGAGGGCTTCTTAAAGAAAAACTAACAGGTCTGTGAGAGCCGGAATTCTTACTGGTTGGTAGGTGATCAAATACTTATGTCATGCAATAAAATGCAAATTAATTATTTAAAAATCATACAATGTGATTTTCTGGATTTTTGTTTTAGATTCCGTCTCTCACAGTTGAAGTGTACCTATGATAAAAATTACAGACCTCTACATGCTTTGTAAGTAGGAAAACCTGCAAAATCGGCAGTGTATCAAATACTTGTTCTCCCCACTGTACATATACAGTTTGTTCGAAAAGGTGCATATTTAGCCATACAAAACCGTGGTTACACAATAAAAATACTAGGAAATCAAGCCTCAATATGTCTGACGTCATCTATCAGAGTGATCTAGTTTAATTGAAAGCTAATCATATACTTGACTAAAAAATACAGGGTTGACAGGAATCGAAAGACAAATTAGTTCTTAATGCAACCGCTGATTTACATTTTTAAAATTATCCTTACTTTTCAATACAGGGTTCGCCAGGTGAAGCTATACCAAACAAAATGGCGAAATATGCGTTTAAAATATTTCGACAGAACAACAATTTATCATATTAAATATTGCTTACTTTGAGCTGTTCTTCCATCATATTCTTGGGCAATGTATCCTTTCTATGTTATAAACGTCTTTTGGTCGATAGATGTCCTCTGTCCTTCGAAATGTCCACCACCAACGACCGACACCCCGAAACGTTTCCAAAGCTAAAAAGGGCACGACAAAGAAATTCCTCAAAATCGCACTAAACGGATATAAATTGCTATAAAACGGTTTAAATTAACTACCTTATGATGTTTCTAAGTCCTATATCGAATTAAATTACAGACGGATACATTTCAAGTTGATAACCGAGCCTGTGAAAATGGCGTCCGGAGGTCCCATCCTGCGTAAGGGCGAGCGTCGAAAGGGGGGCTACTCTCACTCCTTGGTCTTTTATAACCTCTGAGAGCTACCTAGAAGGCCCATTCCACTTCTCATTGGTTACTGACATCCAGGGGAAGGCGGGTGCAGTTCGTGTCGTTCCATAGGATAGACAGAGACCTTAAAAACTGATCTGAAACCAGAGCTTCGCTCTCAGACCTTTCACTGTCTGTCATGGATTTCGCTGTAGAAAGAGTTCTGGGTCACCCACAGACATAATTTCAACGTTGTATGAAACTAGAAAGTTTTTTCTATCCAATAGAATTAATAATATGCATATTGTACGAGCAAGAATTGAGTACTAGGCAGTTTAATTTGGAGACGACAAAATGCTAATTCGGAACAGCACCCCCTGTAGTCGCAAGAAGTTAAACTCTGTAATAAAATATGATGTGAACGTATGGTCTTTAAGGATGGTTGTATTCAACCTCCAATGTCTTGACAGATTGAATGCCCCGTTGAGTTTTATGTCCAGGATCACCTCCGCATGATCAGATATGACTATGCTTCCTATCCTAGCAGATAAAACAGACTGCAAAGACGTCCTGGGCATAAAAAAGTAATCTATTCTAGTCTGACATCCATGAGGTGCAGAGAAAAAAGTGAACTCTCTGTTGGAGGGGTGAAAAGTTCTCCAAACATCAGCATACCCCAGATCATCACAAATAGCTTTAAGTGACTTAGCTCGAGGGGAGAGTGAAGCTATACCGCTGGGAAACTTATCAATAAGGGGGTTCAACAAACAATTAAAATCTCCTCCAACCACTGCAGTGTCTGAGTTTAATTCTGAAAAGTCTAGAAATACCTTGGTGAGGAAATCAGGGGGGTGGGCAGGGGGGAAGTAAATATTCATTATGGAGATGCTCTGCCCTTGTAAAGTACCATTAATTATAACAAAGCGACCAGATTTATCTTTCACACAATTCAAGACCTTAAGTGGTAAGTTCTTTTTCACAAGAATTGCTACACCTCTACTTCTGGATGTAAATGATGAGAAAAACACTTGACCAAACCCCCCTTGTTGTAATTTCAGATGTTCCTTATCATCCAAATGAGTTTCTTGCAACAGGGCAATATCAACATTTTCTTTTTTCAAAAAAGACAGTACCTTCTTCCTTTTAATGGGATTATGGCTCCCTCTAATGTTCCATGTACATACACGCAGTGTATTACCTGCCATTGCACTTTGACCGTTTCATATTCAGACTGAATCCCACTGTAAAAATGGGGTGGTACCTTTTTCCATGTGTTGAACTCTCTTCTATCTCACCGAGCATAAACAAACGATATGAACCCTGAACTCTAACTATACTAAACCCAAAAATTAAACATGTAAAGATCCAAAAGGGGGTTTTCCCACTAGCTAACATGCAGGGGATTTCAACTTTCCAATGTAGACTCTTAAGTCTGCATTGCCACTCAATAGCCTCGTCCTTTATACATATGAAAATGAAAATCAATATATGAAGATTGAGGCTCTTCCACCTAAAACCAAGCCTGGGCACCAATATAGATTCACCCATATCTCAGCCTGAGCTATAGCGGCAGTTACTTTAGCAAGAAAAATAATAAAAATACGAATATTACTGAACCGGAGCATGTGAGAGCTCACACCACTGTTTCATGATCAGGTTCAAATAAGATAATAAAGTTATCCAATGCTGCGGCGGCGCAGCTTAAAGTTATTTACCCGAGAGAGTCAATAAACGCAGCAGCCTCTTCAGGTGTGGAGAATTTCTTAGGCGATCCGTTGACCATAATCTTCAATGTGGCCGGGTACAACAGTGCGTAGTCCATCTTCATTCTCCTGAGTCGAGCCTTCGCCTCATCAAACCCTTTGCGTCTTCGTACAACCGCTGTGGAGTAATCATTGAAGAATGAGACCTTTGGACCTTTACGTTGACTACCGTCAGAGACGATATTTCTAGCCGCATCCATAACGCGCTGCTTGTCGGTGAAGTTGTGGAACTTTATAACCACTGGCCGTGGGCGCTGGTTGGGACCGGGTATCGGTGCTTGAGAGCGATGAGCTCTGTCCAGCTTCACACGACCAGCCTTAGTGTCCATTTGTAAGTAGTCAGGGATCCATTCCTCAAAAAATTTTACTGAACGTGTCCCTTCAGAATTTTCCGGGAGTCCCACAACACGAATATTGCATCTGCGTCCTCGATTATCCAAGTCGTCAATGTTCCCCGCCATTTCGCGCACCTGTTTCTCAAGTGCTTTCATCTTAGTGTCCATAGATGTAGTTGAGGCTTCCACTGTAGCGATTCTTCCTTCCGCCTCATCGACACGTTTGACCACCCTCTGTAATTCAGCTGAAGGGCCTGCTATTGCTTCCAAGACCGTTCTTATCTTAACATCGATCACTTTAGTAATGTTGTCCGTCATCTTTTGAATCACCAGGTCCATTGTGCCTGGATCCGCAACGGTGCTAGCCTCGCTAACGTAAGCTAGCTCCTCCTGCACATCTACAGGGATGGTGGTTTTGGTCGAGTTCTTAGTAGCTCTGCTGGGCATGTTGTCGGAGATTTTTGAGAAATAACCGTCAAGACTCATTGCAGGATAACTTATTTAGCCAATTCTACCACTTTTTCAAGCTAGGAGATTAATGAAAGAATATAAATTTACGAATGCCACGGGAGCTCGCTGAAACACAGTGTTCTCTCTACGGCGCCATTTTGTCCCCCTTACAAGGGAATTTATAAACCGACCCTGGAACAGAGACCTCGATTTCAGAAATCTCACTTCTTGACAGGAAGTGTGCTGCAGAATGAGTTCTGTTTCACTCAGAGAAATAAATCAAACGGTTTTAGAAACTATAGAGTGTTTTCTATCCAATAGTAATAATAATATGCATATTGTACGAGCAAGAATTGAGTACGAGGCAGTTTAATTTGGGAACGAAAATTCTACAAAGTGTAAACAGCACCCCCTATTGAGAAAAGGATAACAGATCCCTTTTGTCCTTTCCACTCCTCACACGTGCTGCGTTTACCTTATATAATCACAGCAGAACCAAGAACTAACACATCCTCTGATGGGGAAGGACACAGGGAGAGAAATAGTGACAGCATTACAACTGTGTAGTGATTGGTTCACTGAGACCTATAGAGAAATAGTGACAGCATTACAACTGTGTAGTGATTGGTTCACTGAGACCTATAGAGAAATAGTAACAGCATTACAACTGTGTAGTGATTGGTTCACTGAGACCTATAGAGAAATAGTAACAGCATTACAACTGTGTAGTGATTGGTTCACTGAGACCTATAGAGAAATAGTGACAGCATTACAACTGTGTACTGATTGGTTCACTGAGACCTATAGAGAAATAGTAACAGCATTACAACTGTGTAGTGATTGGTTCACTGAGACCTATAGAGAAATAGTGACAGCATTACAACTGTGTACTGATTGGTTCACTGAGACCTATAGAGAAATAGTGACAGCATTACAACTGTGTAGTGATTGGTTCACTGAGACCTATAGAGAAATAGTGACAGCATTACAACTGTGTAGTGATTGGTTCACTGAGACCTATAGAGAAATAGTAACAGCATTACAACTGTGTAGTGATTGGTTCACTGAGACCTATAGAGAGTCTCCGTCCCAAATGGCAACCTATCCCCTATATTGAGCAAAAGAAGTGTACTACAAAGGGAATAGGGTGCCATTTGGGATGCAAACAGAGAGTCTTCTTGGCTGTGTGAAATCCTATCGGTTTCATCAGAGGCTTTGAAGTACCCAATGTAAATGATAACCCAGAAAAATATCAGTCTGTTTCCTCTCCTCCTTTCAGACCAGCGTCTGATTGGTTATTACATCTACTTATTACATCTCCCATGTATTCATGAGCTCACTTGTGTGTGTGTGTGTCCTCCAGCATTTGTCGTGTTTTTCCTCCATTTGGCACTATTTCTGTCTCTCAGACACAAACGGAACACACACACACATACACACACACACACACTGAGCCAATGCTCCCAGTTCCATTTAACACTATCTATTAATGGAGATGTATCCATGGCGAAGGTGGTTTAATAAAACTCCTATTGGCTCTTCAGGCTGCCGGTGAACAAAACAAGCTTCCCCATTGGTCCCCTGGAATAGACTATTTCCTGTGGATTGTCTCTGCATTGAATCCATATATGGTTGATTTTTAGATCTGGTCATTATTGTTCTACAACAAAGAGACGCTGAATCATTATAAACGTACATTCCGAAAAACACATACACTGTATAGATGGATGATCAGTTTGAGGATACAAAGCCCACCCATCTCAGCCACAGCAGTGGCTTTACCTTTACTGTACAGTGGTTGCCAGGCAACCGGTGGTCTCTGGTTTCCCTCCAGTTGTCCCCGGCGATGAGGAGGAGAGGCGCTGGTTAAAAATGGATCAGGAAGAGAGAGCGGGGGCAGAGGCTTGGTCTCCACGGTGATAGTGATGACCATTGGGACTGTGTCTGTCTGTATTTGTGTGTGTGTGTGTGTGTGTGTGTGTGTGTGTGTGTGTGTGTGTGTGTGTGTGTGTGTGTGTGTGTGTGTGTGTGTGTGTGTGTGTGTGTGTGTGTGTGTGTGTGTGTGTGTGTGTGTGTGTGTGTGTGGACTAGAGCCTGCAGTCTTGTAGCAATAGATATTCCAGGCAAATCAATTCCAATCAGGATAGACAACAGAAGGGCCTTTAGGAAAACCTGTATTGACAGGGAGAGGAAGATAGAGGACTAACACACACCAGATCTGCACATTATTAAACAGTAGACATGACTTGTTGAAGGTACAGTAACAGAAACGTTTCCCTTTCTGCAAACAGTGTATTGAAGCTGCTCACACTACGCTGCATTGTTTAAAGATACAGTCTGCGATTTGAAAAAACAACAGAACCAGGGTCCCGGTACTTGTTTTGGTACACAGCTGAGGCCGGGTCACAGACTGTAGCTTTAAGTGAGGGCTAGGGTCTCTGTGGCCGATGGGGACATTGTCTCTTCCTTGATACGTTTTTATTTATCAACACAAACCAACAGAAACAACACAACAACAACACAACCGCCCGATACACACCACAACATGCCCACACCTGTCCATGTACACACATAAATACATTGTCTCAATGGGATTTGTATTTTGTTTTAAGGCCTTTCTCTGTGCCAAAAGTCAATGCCTGCCTGCTCATGCAAACTTAACTAGGCCGTTATGGGCAATGCTAGCCTGGTTAAACGAGACTGAATGTTATGAAACAACAGGGGGCGTAATGTTTAGTCTGGTTTGACCAGGCTAGGCCAATGCAGTCACAATCCCTTCCTGATCCCTTCCTTTTCATCTTACTACTAACACCAGACCGATTTAGAGGCCCATAGGGCTCTGGTCAAAAGTATTGCACTACATAGAGAATAGGGTGCCATTTAGGATTCAGTCTGTCTTAGATCCTTAGTGACAGTGACTGGAGTTCACCAGACATGCTTTGATCCAATGGAGCCAAGGCAATGTCCTTGAGCTCAACCAATCCAGAGTCCATGAAAGAATTGACCTGGAAAGGATCAAAAGGTCTTGTCGATGGCTTGGGGTCGTGACTTGTAGAGCTGTCTGGGGAGTTCTGATTGGGTTATATTGACAGGCTGGAGGACGCACATACACTCACACAAAAACGCGTACACACACGGACACAAACCAATAGAGACACGGTCACGATGTCTGAATGTGTTAGCGGTCGATGGAGTGGAATAAGAGCTTTTAGGCCCTTTAGCCTAATTTTCAACCGCAAAGTGAACGCTTTTGGTTGCTAGGTCCATCAGAGCAATCACACCAGGGGTCCACGCTCTCTCACCAGGCAATTAGTTTATCAGTTTGATAGATAGGAGGGAGGGGTAGAATAAGAGAGAAGGGGGAGGGATGGAAAGAGAGGTAGGTAGAAAGAGAGGGGACAGTAGGAGGAAGGGGAAAGAGATGGAAAGAGAGGTAGAAAGAGAGGGGACAGTAGGAGGGAGAGGGGACGAGGTAGGGAGGAAGGAGAAAAATATATAGAGGGACAGCAGAGATGGATAAACGAGGAAGAGAGTTGGTCTTGTTCTCTCATCATTAAAACTAGAACGGTATTGTGAGCACAGACAGTGATTCGGCTAAAGTTTCTCCCTCCCGCCCTCCTTTTATCTGCTCAAATGAGCCGGCCTGTCAACCTAGCTCTCCCATTGGTCAGAGAAGGCATCCCTTTGTGACAGGATCCTAAATGGGGGAAAAGTCCTTGTTGAGGTCCAGTGATTAACCAGTGGTCAGTTGCAGCCAACCGTATCCTTGTTTGTCCACCAGTTCACAGTACGTATCTGTTTGACTCGTTATTGTCGTAAAGCAACATGTTTTGGCATGAAAGTCTTACTGGTGTGGCATAGTCAAGGCTTCCGTTCTGAAACATGTTTCTTTTATTATAAAGTCCTTCAACAGTGTCTGAATATAGGTATTGTATAACCACTCGTTTCATTCCCCTTCATAGGACTGGGAGGTAGGGACAGTGAACCCTTTTTCCTGACCGTCTCTGTAATCACAGTTCGCTGATGGTGTGTGTGTGGTCTCCTCTGGCATTGCAGTGGAGTTTAGAGGATTAGGGTCGTTACCGTATCTGTCCCGGTTAAGCCTGTAATCAGAGCTGTTCCCCTGGACTGACGGGAACGTTAACGGGATTACTCCATCGATCAGCGAAAACACACACACACACGTTGGCACTAACTCTCTTCAGAGTGAGCAGACCACACACTCTCACAGTGTGGACAGACAGACAGACAGAGATACACATGAACGCAGGCACAGACACACACACACACACACACACACACACACACACACACACACACACACACACACACACTGACTCTAGACAATGACTAGAGGCTACGTCCCAAACCGTTTCATTTAAAGGAAGACTGTCAACACCGCAAGGCAAGTTAACCAGCTTGATCCCTCCGGCAATGTCCCAGCAAAAACACTGCAATCTGAAGAGACACAGAGAGAGAGAGAGAGAAAGAGAGAATGAAAGAGACACAGAGAGAGAGAGAAAGAGAGAATAAAAGAGGGAGCGAGAGAGGAATAGAGCGAGCAAAAGAGAGAAAGAGAGATAGAGATGGGTTGTCACTTTGCCATCAGAGACAGAGATAGACAGGATAAGGGATGAGAGAGAGAGAGAGAGAGAGAGAGAGAGAGAGAGAGAGAGAGAGAGAGAGAGAGAGAGAGAGAGAGGTGGGGAGGAGGAGGAAAGAGCGATAGAATGATATTGAGTGAGAGAGAGAAGAGAGACTGATATTTTGCTGTGTATTATGATGATTATGTGTAAAATAAATATTCCCCTTTGCCAATGCCAAGACACAGTAGAAATACACAATGTGACCTACTGGCTTATCATATCAGCAGAGCTTATTGAATATGGAGTTGGGGATGGAAGCAATAGAGTCAGAGTGAAAGAAGGAGTATATTGAGCGTGTAGGGTAGGCTAGAGCCACTGTAGCAGTCACTCAGTCGCTATACGCAGACAATGCATTTCATTTAAATGCAAATGGGGGCATGGTGCAGTCAGGCACACGTACTGTACTGTAGAGAGAACACATACTGTACACACTGTAGAGAGAACACATACTGTAGAGAGAACACATACTGTACATACTGTAGAGAGAACACATACTGTACACACTGTAGAGAGAACACATACTGTAGAGAGAACACATACTGTACATACTGTAGAGAGAACACATACTGTAGAGAGAACACATACTGTACATACTGTAGAGAGAACACATACTGTAGAGAGAACACATACTGTACACACTGTAGAGAGAACACATACTGTAGAGAACACATACTGTAGAGAGAACACATACTGTACATACTGTAGAGAGAACACATACTGTAGAGAGAACACATACTGTACATACTGTAGAGAGAACACACACATACTGTAGAGAGAACACATACTGTAGAGAGAACACATACTGTACATACTGTAGAGAGAACACATACTGTAGAGGGAACACATACTGTACATACTGTAGAGAGAACACACACATACTGTAGAGAGAACACATACTGTAGAGAGAACACATACTGTACACACTGTAGAGAGAACACATACTGTAGAGAGAACACATACTGTACACACTGTAGAGAGAACACATACTGTACATACTGTAGAGAGAAAACATACTGTAGAGAGAACACATACTGTAGAGAGAACACACACACTGTAGAGAGAACACATACTATAGAGAGAACACACACATACTGTAGAGAGAACACACACGTACTGTAGAGAGAACACACACGTACTGTAGAGAGAACACACACGTACTGTAGAGAGAACACACACGTACTGTAGAGAGAACACACACATACTGTAGAGAGAACACACACGTACTGTAGAGAGAACACACACGTACTGTAGAGAGAACACACACGTACTGTAGAGAGAACACACACGTACTGTAGAGAGAACACACACGTACTGTAGAGAGAACACACACGTACTGTAGAGAGATCACACACGTACTGTAGAGAGAACACACACGTACTGTAGAGAGAACACACATGTACTGTAGAGAGAACACACACGTACTGTAGAGAGAACACACACGTACTGTAGAGAGAACACACACATACTGTAGAGAGAACACATACTGTACATACTGTAGAGAGAACACACACGTACTGTAGAGAGAACACACACGTACTGTAGAGAGAACACACACGTACTGTAGAGAGAACACACACGTACTGTAGAGAGAACACATACTGTACATACTGTAGAGAGAACACACACATACTGTAGAGAGAACACATACTGTAGAGAGAACACATACTGTAGAGAGAACACATACTGTAGAGAGAACACATACTGTAGAGAGAACACATACTGTAGAGAGAACACATACTGTAGAGAGAACACACACGTACTGTAGAGAGAACACACACGTACTGTAGAGAGAACACACACGTACTGTAGAGAGAACACACACATACTGTAGAGAGAACACACACGTACTGTAGAGAGAACACACACGTACTGTAGAGAGAACACACACGTACTGTAGAGAGAACACACACGTACTGTAGAGAGAACACACACGTACTGTAGAGAGAACACACACGTACTGTAGAGAGAACACACACGTACTGTAGAGAGAACACACACGTACTGTAGAGAGAACACACACGTACTGTAGAGAGAACACACACGTACTGTAGAGAGAACACACACGTACTGTAGAGAGAACACACACGTACTGTAGAGAGAACACATACTGTAGAGAGAACACATACTGTAGAGAGAACACATACTGTAGAGAGAACACATACTGTAGAGAGAACACATACTGTAGAGAGAACACATACTGTACATACTGTAGAGAGAACACACACATACTGTAGAGAGAACACATACTGTAGAGAGAACACATACTGTAGAGAGAACACATACTGTAGAGAGAACACATACTGTAGAGAGAACACATACTGTAGAGAGAACACACACGTACTGTAGAGAGAACACACACGTACTGTAGAGAGAACACACACATACTGTAGAGAGAACACACACATACTGTAGAGAGAACACACACGTACTGTAGAGAGAACACACATACTGTAGAGAGAACACACACATACTGTAGAGAGAACACACACGTACTGTAGAGAGAACACACACGTACTGTAGAGAGAACACACACGTACTGTAGAGAGAACACACACGTACTGTAGAGAGAACACACACGTACTGTAGAGAGAACACACACGTACTGTAGAGAGAACACACACGTACTGTAGAGAGAACACACACATACTGTAGAGAGAACACACACATACTGTAGAGAGAACACACACGTACTGTAGAGAGAACACACACGTACTGTAGAGAGAACACACACGTACTGTAGAGAGAACACACACGTACTGTAGAGAGAACACACACGTACTGTAGAGAGAACACACACGTACTGTAGAGAGAACACACACATACTGTAGAGAGAACACACACATACTGTAGAGAGAACACACACATACTGTAGAGAGAACACACACGTACTGTAGAGAGAACACACACGTACTGTAGAGAGAACACACACGTACTGTAGAGAGAACACACACGTACTGTAGAGAGAACACACACGTACTGTAGAGAGAACACACACGTACTGTAGAGAGAACACACACGTACTGTAGAGAGAACACACACATACTGTAGAGAGAACACACACATACTGTAGTGAGAACACACACGTACTGTAGAGAGAACACACACGTACTGTAGAGAGAACACATACTGTACATACTGTAGAGAGAACACACACATACTGTAGAGAGAAGACATACTGTAGAGAGAACACATACTGTAGAGAGAACACATACTGTAGAGAGAACACATACTGTAGAGAGAACACACACGTACTGTAGAGAGAACACACACGTACTGTAGAGAGAACACACACATACTGTAGAGAGAACACACACGTACTGTAGAGAGAACACACACGTACTGTAGAGAGAACACACACGTACTGTAGAGAGAACACACATACTGTAGAGAGAACACACACATACTGTAGAGAGAACACACACGTACTGTAGAGAGAACACACATGTACTGTAGAGAGAACACACACGTACTGTAGAGAGAACACACACGTACTGTAGAGAGAACACACACATACTGTAGAGAGAACACACATGTACTGTAGAGAGAACACACACGTACTGTAGAGAGAACACACACATACTGTAGAGAGAACACACACGTACTGTAGAGAGAACACACACGTACTGTAGAGAGAACACACACGTACTGTAGAGAGATCACACACGTACTGTAGAGAGAACACACACATACTGTAGAGAGAACACACACATACTGTAGAGAGAACACACACGTACTGTAGAGAGAACACACACATACTGTAGAGAGAACACATACTGTAGAGAGAACACATACTGTACACACTGTAGAGAGAACACACACATACTGTAGAGAGAACACACACATACTGTAGAGAGATCACACACATACTGTAGAGAGAACACATACTGTAGAGAGAACACACATACTGTAGACGGGGGTAGAGAGAGAGCTAACAGTAACTGGTCAGGTTACATTTCAGTCCTCGTCCATTCAGAGTTAACATTGTAATGTACTCCCCCAGGATCTAAATAGCATAGGTTTTGGTCAAACAAAGAACAAGATGTGTGTGTGAGGTGAGGAGAAAGAGGGAGAATGGAGCTGGCTAATAATTGGATCTGCTTACGTGTGTTTGTGTAACAGACAGAGAGAGAGAGCGATAGCCTCACAAAATATGCCAATGAAATCTCCAACCATCAACACCCAGAATGACACAAACGCCCGTCTTTGATCATGGTCATTTTGGCGATTAGAATAATTTTTTTCTGGAAGAGAAAAATCACATAATTTTTGAATTGCCTGAATGTTTAGAGCCTGTTTGTCTAGCCAAACACTCCTCTATTTCAAGAAGCCCATTGATTATTTTATAGTGTGGCGTTAACATTTAAATATGGTGATTTTCATGTGACCCGGTGGCCATCATTTTACGATATAGTATCTATTAAATCAAAGCCGCAATCTGGGTTTCCTGTATAGGAAAATACATGTTCTTCTTGTTTCTGGATTGGGAAAATAATAATTTGAGTTTATTTAGATTTCTCTTTTGGTTGCTCTTAAGTGTGTGTGGTAACAGATGCGCGCCAGTAATTGGTGAGTGAGGGCTGGAGAGGAAGTAATCAATAACGTGTGTGTGTGTGTGTGTGTGTGTGTGTGTGTGTGTGTGTGTGTGTGTGTGTGTGTGTGTGTGTGTGTGTGTGTGTGTGTGTGTGTCTGTGTGTCTGTGTCTGGTAATGGAGGTAGCGTAGGGAGAGTCATTAGGCTCACGGCTAGGCCTCAGACTCACTATAATTACCAACTCTCTAGCTGGAACACACCTACATCCTCCCTCCTCTGTCCTCTTATCCACACACACATCCTTCATTGATGCACATCTCAAACACACACACTTACATCCACTGCCTTTTGGGAGAAGAGCTTACTGCCAAGACATCGTATGAGCCACACACACACACAAATCTAAGGTGATGGAACCAGTCTTTTGGCAGCCCTTTAAACCCCATGCAGAATGTGCCAGGGAGGACAAACCAAACTAAAAAGTGTGTGTGTGTGTGTGTTTCAGTGCAAACCTAATTACCTTGTAACGGTGGACCAGGCTGGTGCCTTTATGTGATAATAATTCTAGTAATGATGTTACACATGGTCTGCTCTGTGTTTTTACCATTATGACTCATTGTGCCTTCTTTGAAAGACCGGTCATTTTAATATATTAATGTTTAATAGAAACACTCATATGTTTTTTGCTTATTACAACCAGAGGAGGCTGGTGGGAGGAGCTATAGGAGGATGGGCTCATTGTAATGGCTGGAATGGAATCAATGGAACAGTATCAAACATATCAAATGTATAGAAACCACATGTTTGACCCCATTCCATTTATTCCATTCCAGCCATTATGATGAGCCTGTCCTCCTATAGCTCCTCCCACCAGCCTCCTCTGATTACAACATCTGTTTTTACCTCAGGCAGTCACATATGATGTCACCATATCACCATTGTTATAAATGTGATGTTGTCAGTTTATTACCGTGGTCTTTGTATTATTCCAGAGTGCTACCAGTAGAGGTAGGATTTGAATCCAACACTCTCATAACTGGGTTTTACTTCAGTGGGGGCTTATTACATGCTTAGTTCACATTGATTCCATGTTAAATACATGTTGATAATTGTGTTCTAACAGTTGTGTTGATAGGTTGTTGACCTGTGTCTCTCTTCCTCCCTAGGTGTTGAAGGTCAGTCTGATAGGACACAGGAAGAGAATTCTGGCCTCGCTGGGAGACAGGCTTCACCAAGACCCTCCACAGAAACCCCCACGGGCCATCTCCCTACGGGTCAGTGTGTGCAGTGTGTGTGCAGTGCATGTGTACGTACGTGCATGTGTTTGTGTGTGTGTGTGTCTCTTCTCTCTCTTCCCTCCCAGATGGTAGTAGTCCTAGAGACTGCAGACAGAGATTCAGTGAGCTTAGGGGAAATATCTCCACTGCTGTTGTTAGCCTTCACAAGTCTCCCGGCAGACACAAAATGGATGCCGCCAGGACCACAATAGCACCGCAGTTTCCCCTCTCCCTGCCGGTCCTGGATACTAATTACAAGATGCTGGATTCCATTCCCCAGTGCGTATGGGTCTAATGTTCAACTTACAAAGGCCCGGGAAATGCTTCACCTCCTGGGACTCAATTTGATCCGGCAGCCAGGATGTGGCTGCTCCTCTGCAGCCTCTCAAGGCCCAGACGCCTGCTTTCATTCCATTTAACAAATCGGTCCAGACAGAGGGGCTGGGCTGTGTCTCTACTGCAAATCTAGTCTGATGTCCACGTCCAGAGCCAGGCTAGCAAACAGAGAGGAGGCTGAAGGTTTATTCAGCATAGCATATTGCCACGTTCCAAAAGCATACCACTAGAAACCATTTAGAATGCATGCTCAACACTCAGCAGCTTCATTTTAAGAGGTATGCTAGTGAATATAATGATAGAAGAGGTAAGCAAGGCAGTCACTATGTAGTGGAATCATTATACCATTATTGTCTTGCCCTAATTTGCGCCCCCCCTTGAGGCATGTCCACATTGGGAATAGCCAGTAGTGGCAGACTTGACATTTGACCTCTCCTTTTCTAGATACAGCCTATCATGGAGCCTCAAAAGCATCACATGGCACACTTCACCACCATTTAATAAGCCCTCCCCTCTGTCCATCCATCCTCCCAGGAGCCCGGTGGCTGCAACACCCCTCCCCAGATCCTTCCGGGCCAGGCTGCGTACACCACGGCGGGCGTCCCGGGGGGCTCGTTGGACGTGCAGCACCTCATCATGCAGGCGGACGCACGGCGCCGCCAGCGCTCCAACGACAACTACTTAGAGGAGATGCCTCGCTCCAAACTGGAGCGGCAGATGGCCCAAGTCAGCATGGTGAGAGGGGGGGAAGGAAGGAAGGAAGAGAAGAAAGAGAGAGGAATAGACAGCAGCCTCTCACAATTATTTTCCTGTGTGTCCCTATTTGACCTCTCTACCACACTACGAAAGCGTGATGATTAATATAATATGACATATCATTCATCCTCTCGGATGGGCGGTGGGCAGAACGCTGTTATAAATAATTTGTACACTGCAAATTGACCGCAAGAATCCCAAACAGATAATGTATTAGATAAAAATAGAATCATTTCAAACCTTGATTACTTTGGGATAAGATCACATATGAATGTATTTATATGTGGAAACTACTGTACTTGGGAACAAATGAAAATCACTTTGAGCTATGTCCAACAACAATTATTTAAAAAAATACATATATATACAGTCGTGGCCAAAAGGTTTGAGAATGACATAAATATACATTTTCACAAATTCTGCTGCCTCAGTGTCTTTAGATATTTTTGTTAGATGTTACTATGGAATACTGAAGTATAATTACAAGCATTTCATAAGTGTCAAAGGCTTTTATTGACAATTACATGAAGTTGATGCAAAGAGTCAATATTTGCAGTGTTGACCCTTCTTTTTCAAGACCTCTGCAATCCCGCACTGGCATACTGTCAATTAACTTCTGGGCCACATCCTGGCTGATGGCAGCCCATTCTTGTATAATCAATGCTTGGAGTGTGTCAGAATTTGTGGGGTTTTGTTTGTCCTCCTGCCTCTTGAGGATTGACCACAAGTTCTCAATGGGATTAAGGTCTGGGGAGTTTCTTGGCCATGGACCCAAAGTATCAATGTTTTGTTCCCCGAGCCACTTAATTATCACTTTTGCCTCATGGCAAGGTGCTCCATCATGCTGGAAAAGGCATTGTTCGTCACCAAACTGTTCCTGGATGGTTGGGAGAAGTTGCTCTCGGAGGATGTGTTGGTACCATTCTTTATTCATGGCTGTGTTCTTAGGCAAAATTGTGAGTGAGCCCACTCCCTTGGCTGAGAAGCAACCCCACACATGAATGGTCTCAGGATGCTTTACTGTTGGCATGACACAGGACTGATGGTAGTGCTCACCTTGTCTTCTCCGGACAAGCTTTTTTCCGGATGCCCCAAACAATCGGAAAGGGGATTCATCATAGAAAATGACCCAGTCCTCAGCAGTCCAATCCATGTACCTTTTGCAGAATATCAGTCTGTCCCTGATGTTTTTCCTGGAGAGAAGTGGCTTCTTTGCTGCCCTTCTTGACACCAGGCCATCCTCCAAACGTCTTCGCCTCACTGTGCGTGCAGATGCACTCACACCTGCCTGCTGCCATTCCTGAGCAAGCTCTGTACTGGTGGTGCCCTGATCCCGCAGCTGAATCAACTTCCGGAGACGGTCCTGGCGCTTGCTGGACTTTCTTGGGCGCCCTGAAGTCTTCTTCACAACAATTTAACTGCTCTCCTTGAAGTTCTTAATGATCTGATAAATGGTTGATTTAGGTGCAATCTTACTGGCAGCAATATCCTTGCCTGTGAAGCCCTTTTTGTGCAAAGCAATGATGATGGCACGCGTTTCCTTGCAGGTAACAATGGTTGACAGAGGAAGAACAATGATTCCAAGCCCCACCCTCCTTTTGAAGCTTCCAGTCTGTTATTCGAACTCAATCAGCATGACAAAGTGATCTCCAGCCTTGTCCTCGTCAACACTCACACCTGTGTTAACGGGAGAATCACTGACATGATGTCAGCTGGTCCTTTTGTGGCAGGGCTGAAATGCAGTGGAAATGTTTTTGGGGGATTCAGTTCATTTGCATGGCAAAGAGGAACTTTGCAATTCATCTGATCACTCTTTATAACATTCTGGAGTATATGCAAATTGCCATCATACAAACTGAGGCACCAGACTTTGTGAAAATGTATATTTGTCATTCTCAAAACTTTTGCCCACGACTGTATATTTGACTCTCGGACTGTCTTTTGGGGAATCCTGCCCTATACGGTACCATAACTGCTCTACCAACCTGTATTAGCATGCTATTTAACTTATATACAGTGCATTCTGAAAGTATTCAGACCCCTTCGCTTTTTCCACATTTTGTTATGTTACAGCCTCATTCTAAAATGTATTAAATAACACATTTTCCTCAACACTTTACACACAATACCCCATAATGACAAAGCGAAAACAGATTTTTAGAAATGTTTGATCATTTATAAAAAATAAAAAACAGAAATACCTTATTTACATAAGTATTCAGACCCTTTGCTATGAGACTCGAAGTTGAGCTCCGGTGCATCCTGTTTCCATTGATCATCCTTGAAATGTTTCTACAACTTGATTGGAGTCCACCTGTGGTAAATTAAGTTGATTGGACATGATTTGGAAAGGCACACATCTGTCTATATAAGGTCCCACAGTGCATGTCAGAGCTAAGACCAAGCCATGAGGTCGAAGGAATAGTCCGTAGAGCTCCGAGACAGGATTGTGTTGAGGCACAGATCTGGGGAAGGGTAGCAAAACAATTCTGAAGCATTGAAGATCCACAACAACACAGTGGCCTCCATCATTCTTAAATGGAAAAAAGTTTGGAACCACCAAGACTCTTCCTAGAGCTGGCCGCCCGGCCAAACTGAGCAATCAGGAGAGAAGGGCCTTAGTCAGGGAGGTGACCAAGATGGTCACTCTGACTGAGCTCCAGAGTTCCTCTGTGAAGATGGGAGAACCTTCCAGAAGGACAACCATCTCTGTAGCACTCCACCAATCAGGTCTTTATGATAAAGTGGCCAGATGGAAGCCACTCCTCAGTAAAAGGCACATGACAGCGCACTTGGAGTTTGCCAAAAGGCACTTAAAGACTCTCAGACCATGAGAAACAAGCTTCTCTGGTCTGAAACCAAGATTGAACTCTTTGGCCTGAATGCCAAGTGTCACGTCTGGAGGAAACCTGGCACCATCCCTACGGTGGAATATGGTGATGGCAGCATCATGCTGTGTGGATGTTTTTCAGCAGCAGGGACTGGGAGACTAGTCAGGATCGAGCCAAAGATGAACGGAGCAAAGTACAGAGAGATCCTTGATGAAAACCTGCACTAGAGCGCTCAGGTCCTCAGACTGGGGCGAAGGTTTACCTTCCAACAGGACAACGACCCTAAGCACACAGCCAAGACAACGCAGGAGTGGCTTTGGGACAAGTCTCTGAATGTCCTTGATTGGCATAGCCAGAGCCCGGACTTGAACCCGATCGAACATCTCTGGAGAGACCTGAAAATAGCTGTGTAGCGTCGCTCCCCATCCAACATGACAGAGCTTGAGAGGATCTGCAGAGAAGAATGGAAGAAACTCCCCAAATACAGGTGTGCCAAGCTTGTAGCGTCATACCCAAGAAGACTCGAGGCTGTAACCGCTGCCAAAGGTGCTTCAACAAAGTACTGAGTAAAGGGTCTGAATACTTATGTAAATGTGATATTTCAGTTTTTGTTTTTAATACATGTGCAAACATTTCTAAAAACCTGTTTTTGCTTTGTCATTATGGGGTATTGTGTGTAGATTGATTAAAAACATATAATAATAATTTTTGAATAAGGCTGTAACTTAACAAAATGTGGAAAGTCAAGGGGTCTGAATACTTTCCAAATGTACTGAATACTAGCATGCATGGTACAGTATGGTAACCTCTCTACCAAAGTCCATGATCCTCCTATTGAACCTCTCCACCAACCTATGAAAGCACGGTCGGGGAGTCAGAGGCATCTGGGAGAGCAGCTTCTCTTAAGCGTTCCTTTGATCTACCCCGATTAGGGTCCATCCGGAGTGTGTGTGAGAGTGTGTGTGATTCACAGAGCTTGTCGCACCAGACACACACTTATGTTTCTACACGACTGACTCTTTGAAGTGCGTTTGTGTCACGACTCACAACACTGGCCTCTTTAGAGCAGCACTCAGGTGAGTGCAGTGAGTCAGCAAGGTCGTGTAGAGGGAATCATTATGGAGACTTCGCTAATCCTCTCACATACTCTCTCTCTCTGTTTTACTTTCCACTCTTTCCTTCCTCATCTCTCCCTTTCTCCCCCTTTTCCCTCCACATTGCCTCTCCGCCCATTGCCACTGAGGCAGTCAGAGATCATGCTCTGCTCTCTCCCCATTGCTACTGAGGCAGTCAGAGATCATGCTCTGCTCCCTCCCCATTGCTACTGAGGCAGTCAGAGATCATGCCCTACTCCCCCCATTGCTACTGAGGCAGTCAGAGATCATGCTCTGCTCCCTCCCCATTGCTACTGAGGCAGTCAGAGATCATGCCCTACTCCACCCATTGCTACTGTGGCAGTCAGAGATCATGCCCTACTCCCCCCATTGCTACTGAGGCAGTCAGAGATCATGCCCTACTCCCCCCATTGCTACTGAGGCAGTCAGAGATCATGCCCTACTCCCCCCATTGCTACTGAGGCAGTCAGAGATCATGCCCTACTCCCCCCATTGCTACTGAGGCAGTCAGAGATCATGCCCTACTCCCCCCATTGCTACTGAGGCAGTCAGAGATCATGCCCTACTCCCCCCATTGCTACTGAGGCAGTCAGAGATCATGCCCTACTCCCCCCATTGCTACTGTGGCAGTCAGAGATCATGCCCTACTCCCCCCATTGCTACTGAGGCAGTCAGAGATCATGCCCTACTCCCCCCATTGCTACTGAGGCAGTCAGAGATCATGCCCTACTCCCCCCATTGCTACTGAGGCAGTCAGAGATCATGCCCTACTCCCCCCATTGCTACTGAGGCAGTCAGAGATCATGCCCTACTCCCCCCATTGCTACTGAGGCAGTCAGAGATCATGCCCTACTCCCCCCATTGCTACTGAGGCAGTCAGAGATCATGCCCTACTCCCCCCATTGCTACTGAGGCAGTCAGAGATCATGCCCTACTCCCCCCATTGCTACTGAGGCAGTCAGAGATCATGCCCTACTCCCCCCATTGCTACTGAGGCAGTCAGAGATCATGCTCTGCTCCCTCCCCATTGCTACTGAGGCAGTCAGAGATCATGCCCTACTCCCCCCATTGCTACTGAGGCAGTCAGAGATCATGCCCTGGGCCCCATTACAGGGATAATGAGGCTCTCTCTCTTTCTCTGTGCTTTGTGTTTTGCCAATTGTGTCTATCTTTGTCTCTCTCTTTCTCTCCCCCCCCCTCCTCTCTCTCTCTGCCCCCCCCCCCCCCCCCCCTCTCTATCTACCTCTGTCATTTAGATCAGTTAGATTAGCCCAGTGTCTTGGAGTAGATTACCTGTTCTGATCCTCTAGGGCTCACCCTGCAGCTATTTACCCCGATGTCATTATCCCTGATTGCCTCACCTCCAGAGTATCTCATTAAGACGCAGATGGATGTGACACACAAACAAACAAGCACTCCCTTATAGTAGTGTATCAGCACCTGTCATGGGACTTTGATTATGAAACTGTGACGGGAGGATTTCCTCACACTCCAGCCTTGTTGTAAACATTGCCTGTGTGATTATCGTCTGCTTGATTATTATAAACCGTAGAGTTGGATAGAGGCCACGTCTTTGCATATTTGCCATAATGGTTTCTATGACAGCATGGGCAGTGCCATTGAGTGCTATCTCCATTGATGAAAGTCCTCAATGGCGCTGACCATAGTAAAAAAGGCTTTGTGGCAAGTGCACCCTATATCCAACTCTATGTTATCAACCAACTTCTTGTTTCCTGATCCTGGGTCTTATTTCTATTTATTTATCAGTCTCATGATGTTGGAGAAAGACCTTCTGCAAGAAATGATACTGTAAGTTGTCTGTGATGCTAGTGTGCATCAAATACTGTTGTTGTCAATGTACGTGACGAACAGTCAAACAGTCAACTGTCAATGTACGTGATATAAATGTACATTATATTTGTTGATAATACAAGTCCATTTACTCATGATCATTTACATTTTATTTCGAACATATTGGCTAAGGGAAAAGTACTGTAGCTAAATATATATCCATTTCCTGTTTCTGTTGAAAAGGATGAAAGAAAGAAGGACATGGGATTTTCCACACAGTGCTAGGGGAGGTGTGAGCATTATAGCACTAGCTAGGGGAATTAAACAGTATCAAAATCCATTTAAATATGACCCCTCTAAGACTGTTAAAACGCACTTAGCATTAGAAGAGGAGGTTCCATAGAAACACAGTGAGGGACTCAAAATGTTTTTGAAATGTTGTTGTTAAGCTTTTCATGTTCAGTCAGTCTGGATAGAACCTGTTACATCATAGAAGTGCATTGTGGTTAGGAGCAAACAGCAGCACATATCTGACAGACTAGATATGTCAGCTCAGAATATGCTTGACTTAAGTTTGTGCCCAATCCTTTTCCTTGTAATCGTCTGTGATTCCTCATCCGGGGCCTGTGTCTGATCTTGCCATTGGCTGTCGTTACAGCAAGGCGAATGGTGCGAGCCAATCACGTTGCGTCCTCCCAACGAGGCCACCTCGTCCACTCCAGTGCAGTACTGGCAACACCACCCTGAGAAACTCATCTTCCAGTCGTGTGACTATGAAGCTTACGTGAGTATTCCCGTCCCTACGCTATACTGTGTGTGTGTGTGTGTGTGTGTGTGTGTGTGTGTGTGTGTGTGTGTGTGTGTGTGTGTGTGAGTATGCTTTTCATGCATGTATAATATGCTTGTGAATGTGTATGCATGCAAAACGCTACATTAGCATCGTATCATATTCTACAGCAGTGGTATTCAAAGTCGGGGTCGCGACCCCGCTATGGGAACATCAGTGGGGTCAATAAAAACAAAACATTTAGAGTACAGATTATTGTATGGGACAATATACATTTTTCAGAAGGATAATACAAACAAATAAAATTGTATTGAGTAAATGTATTTTGATAAGAGAAGAAACCATAATAAAGGTTATTTGTGTCGTATTTGTGTTAGGGTGGGGTTTCGAGAAATTATTGGGAAGAAAATTCACCAGAAATTCTGGTGGAAAGAATGAGGTCTCCGCTGAAAGGGATTGAATACTACTGTTCTACAGTAATGTGGGAGAGATGCCCTGTCTGCCAAGGGGGTCCAAGACACACACTTTCAGGGACACCCCCCCCCCCCACACACACACACTGACACTCCATAATACTCTTTGACAGCTCTCCACACTCCCACTATCTACTCTGACATATGTTATGCCCTCTGACTTAAAGTACCTGCACTTGTGTTACCTAACCGACACACTGGAGGTATTCAGGAGTAAAACCATGTTTCACCCTTCGATCAATACTGCACCAAGCTATTCACGCTGCTGCAGTAATTTTAGCCTCCTGTTACATAAAACCAACCATGTTATCCGGATCCTGCACATGTACATTTGATTGGCTTAGCCCCAGCAACCATGTAACACTGATTACTACCCACTTTCAGCTGATGAATCACCGGGAAGATGATTGGCTCCCATTTGGAGTCTGGAGGCTCCCATTGGCTCTCAGGGCCAGCCGTGTTGAATTGTGATTGACTCTTGCACAGTTGTGCATAGCGATTGGCTCAGAGGTGCTGTTGTGGAGATGAGGGGGCTAGAGGATTAGAGAGAAAGAGAGAGAGAAACAGTTAGTGTGAGTAAGCGAGAGAGTTTGTGATAGAGTGAGGGAAAAGGTCATGTGGGTTGAGAGAGTGAGGGAAAAGGTAGTGTGGGTTGAGAGAATGAGGGAAAAGGTAGTGTGGGTTGAGAGAGGGAGGGAAAAGGTAGTGTGGGTTGAGAGAATGAGGGAAAAGGTAGTGTGGGTTGAGAGAGGGAGGGATAAGGTAGTGTGGGTTGAGAGAGGGAGGGATAAGGAAGTGTGGGTTGAGAGAATGAGGGATAAGGTAGTGTGGGTTCAGAGAATGAGGGATAAGGTAGTGTGGGTTGAGAGAATGAGGGAAAAGGTCATGTGGGTTGAGAGAGTTAGGGAAAAGGTATTGTGGGTTGAGAGAATGAGGGAAAAGGTAGTGTGGGTTGAGAGAGGGAGGGATAAGGTAGTGTGGGTTGAGAGAGGGAGGGATAAGGAAGTGTGGGTTGAGAGAATGAGGGATAAGGTAGTGTGGGTTGAGAGAATGAGGGATAAGGTAGTGTGGGTTGAGAGAGGGAGTTATAAGGAAGTGTAGGTTGAGAGAATGAGGGATAAGGTAGTGTGGGTTGAGAGAGGGAGGGATAAGGTAGTGTGGGTTGAGAGAGGGAGGGATAAGGTAGTGTGGGTTGAGAGAATGAGGGATAAGGTAGTGTGGGTTGAGAGAGGGAGGGATAAGGTAGTGTGGGTTGAGAGAATGAGGGATAAGGTAGTGTGGGTTGAGAGAGGGAGGGATAAGGAAGTGTGGGTTGAGAGAATGAGGGATAAGGTAGTGTGGGTTGAGAGAGGGAGGGATAAGGAAGTGTGGGTTGAGAGAATGAGGGATAAGGTAGTGCGGGTTGAGAGAATGAGGGATAAGGTAGTGTGGGTTGAGAGAGGGAGGGATAAGGTAGTGTGGGTTGAGAGAATGAGGGATAAGGTAGTGTGGGTTGAGAGAGGGAGGGATAAGGAAGTGATGGTTGAGAGAGTGAGAGATAAGGTAGTGTGGGTTGAGAGAGGGAGGGATAAGGAAGTGATGGTTGAGAGAGTGGGGGGAAAAGGTAGTGTGGGTTGAGAGAGTGAGGGATAAGGTAGTGTGGGTTGAGAGAGGGAGGGATAAGGTAGTGTGAGTGAGGGGAAAAGGTAGTGTGGGTTGAGAGAGTGAGAGATAAGGTAGTGTGGGTTGAGAGAGTGAGAGATAAGGTAGTGTGGGTTGAGAGAGGGAGGGATAAGGAAGTGATGGTTGAGAGAGGGAGGGATAAGGAAGTGATGGTTGAGAGAGGGAGGGATAAGGAAGTGATGGTTGAGAGAGTGGGGGGAAAAGGTAGTGTGGGTTGAGAGACGGAGGAAGGAAGGCAGAGAGAGAAAGTGTAAATAAATGAAATAATCAGTGCCAAGCAACCACTCTCCCAGGACTGAAGCTCCACATGGCCCCACGAAGTGAGATAGAGGAGAATCTGAGAGAGAAAGAATAGACTGGGGGGAGAGAGAAGGGTGGAGAGATTAAGCGAGGGAGGAAAGGTGAGGAGTATAGGGAGGCATATAAAGTAAGATGGAGGGAGGGATGGAGGGAGGCAGGCAGGGATGGAGGGAAAAAGAAACGGTGAGATACAGTGTGACTAAAAGGAAGAGACAGACATTTAAAAAGCATGGAGAGTTAAGCACTGAGATAGAGGATAGAGTTGAGGATGTAAGCAGTGTACAGAGGAAGAGGATAGAGTTGAGGATGTAAGCAGTGTACAGAGGAAGAGGATAGAGTTGAGGATGTAAGCAGTGTACAGAGCTAGAGTGACGGGGAGAGGATAGAGTTGAGGATGTAAGCAGTGTACAGAGGAAGAGGATAGAGTTGAGGATGTAAGCAGTGTACAGAGGAAGAGGATAGAGTTGAGGATGTAAGCAGTGTACGGAGGAAGAGGATAGAGTTGAGGATGTAAGCAGTGTACAGAGGAAGAGGATAGAGTTGAGGATGTAAGCAGTGTACAGAGGAAGAGGATAGAGTTGATGATGTAAGCAGTGTACAGAGGAAGAGGATAGAGTTGAGGATGTAAGCAGTGTACAGAGGAAGAGGATAGAGTTGAGATAGAGTTGAGGATGTAAGCAGTGTACAGAGGAAGAGGATAGAGTTGATGATGTAAGCAGTGTACAGAGGAAGAGGATAGAGTTGATGATGTAAGCAGTGTACAGAGGAAGAGGATAGAGTTGAGGATGTAAGCAGTGTACAGAGGAAGAGGATAGAGTTGAGGATGTAAGCAGTGTACAGAGGAAGAGGATAGAGTTGAGGATGTAAGCAGTGTACAGAGGAAGAGGATAGAGTTGAGGATGTAAGCAGTGTACAGAGGAAGAGGATAGAGTTGAGGATGTAAGCAGTGTACAGAGCTAGAGTGACGGGGAGAGGATAGAGTTGAGGATGTAAGCAGTGTACAGAGGAAGAGGATAGAGTTGAGGATGTAAGCAGTGTACAGAGGAAGAGGATAGAGTTGATGATGTAAGCAGTGTACAGAGGAAGAGGATAGAGTTGATGATGTAAGCAGTGTACAGAGGAAGAGGATAGAGTTGAGGATGTAAGCAGTGTACAGAGGAAGAGGATAGAGTTGAGGATGTAAGCAGTGTACAGAGGAAGAGGATAGAGTTGAGGATGTAAGCAGTGTACAGAGGAAGACGATAGAGTTGAGGATGTAAGCAGTGTACAGAGGAAGAGGATAGAGTTGAGGATGTAAGCAGTGTACAGAGCTAGAGTGACGGGGAGAGGATAGAGTTGAGGATGTAAGCAGTGTACAGAGGAAGAGGATAGAGTTGAGGATGTAAGCAGTGTACAGAGGAAGAGGATAGAGTTGAGGATGTAAGCAGTGTACAGAGGAAGAGGATAGAGTTGAGGATGTAAGCAGTGTACAGAGGAAGAGGATAGAGTTGAGGATGTAAGCAGTGTACAGAGGAAGAGGATAGAGTTGAGGATGTAAGCAGTGTACAGAGGAAGAGGATAGAGTTGAGATAGAGTTGAGGATGTAAGCAGTGTACAGAGGAAGAGGATAGAGTTGAGGATGTAAGCAGTGTACAGAGGAAGAGGATAGAGTTGAGGATGTAAGCAGTGTACAGAGGAAGAGGATAGAGTTGATGATGTAAGCAGTGTACAGATGAAGAGGATAGAGTTGAGGATGTAAGCAGTGTACAGAGGAAGAGGATAGAGTTGAGGATGTAAGCAGTGTACAGAGGAAGAGGATAGAGTTGAGGATGTAAGCAGTGTACAGAGGAAGAGGATAGAGTTGAGGATGTAAGCAGTGTACAGAGGAAGAGGATAGAGTTGAGGATGTAAGCAGTGTACAGAGGAAGAGGATAGAGTTGAGGATGTAAGCAGTGTACAGAGGAAGAGGATAGAGTTGAGGATGTAAGCAGTGTACAGAGCTAGAGTGACGGGGAGAGGATAGAGTTGAGGATGTGAGAAGAGGGACGAGTCCTCTACGGCCTGACGCTGACATCACACTGATTCTATTACTCACAATGATCTTCATTCAACCAGAGACGATTCTCTAACGTCATTACAACGTTGTCTTCATAAAACCAAACTTTGTTTTAATCAATTCTTTATTATAGACCAGCTCTGTCATTATGCTTTCTTTATTATAGACCAGCTCTGTCATTATGCTTTCTTTATTATAGACCAGCTCTAATGTCATTATGCTTTCTTTGTTATAGACCTGCTCTAATGTCATTATGCTTTCTTTATTAATGACCAGCTCTAATGTCATTATGCTTTCTTTATTATAGACCAGCTCTAATGTCATTATGCTTTCTTTATTATAGACCAGCTCTAATGTCATTATGCTTTCTTTATTATAGACCAGCTCTAATGTCATTATGCTTTCTTTATTATAGACCAGCTCTAATGTCATTATGCTTTCTTTATTATAGACCAGCTCCAATGTCATAATGCTTTCTTTATTATAGACCAGCTCTAATGTCATTATGCTTTCTTTATTATAGACCAGCTCTAATGTCATTATGCTTTCTTTATTATAGACCAGCTCTAATGTCATTATGCTTTCTTTATTATAGACCAGCTCCAATGTCATAATGCTTTCTTTATTATAGACCAGCTCTAATGTCATTATGCGTTCTTTATTATAGACCAGCTCCAATGTCATTATGCTTTCTTTATTATAGACCAGCTCTAATGTCATTATGCTTTCTTTATTATAGACCAGCTCCAATGTCATTATGCTTTCTTTATTATAGACCAGCTCCAATGTCATTATGCTTTTCTTTATTAACATTCTTAGACTGCCAAATGTCATCACTGCATATATGACATACCTTCTTTATTACACCAGACAATGTCCTAACGTTATTTCAACGCTTTTGGGATTAATGTCGAGCATGATTACATTGTCCATTTCTACAGCGTGATGGTTGTTGAATGTGATTTTAACACATGAGAAACAAGAAAAAGCACTCCCATAATGAATGCACTGTTGTTGTACTCTTAAAGGGAAACGTTGCTAAGATGTTGCTCCAACGTTATCACATTGTGTCCTCTTAAGATGTTCTTTTGACCGCGGTCTTGAATAACACACATAATCTTAACTGTAGAATCGGTCAATACTGATTCCCCAAAGCTCTGTAGCGCTTTCACTCTGTAATGTTATTACTATGTTCTCTGTAACGTTTTCAACATCAGATGACACTACTGTATGTTTGCACATTGATACACACACACACACACACACACACACACACACACACACACACACACACACACACACACACACACACACCCCCCCCCCCAGAGACAGGGGCTTCTTGGAGGTTTGTAACGTTATTACAGTGTTCTCTATACGAGAACAGACGACGCTCCCTTGATACATAGCATTGTTAACAACAGAGCCAGACAGAGCAGTAACCAGCCCAGACAACCCCACTACAACCACCAGCCTACCGCCCATAAAGAAATGACTCATTCATTCTACTGCACATAAAATAGGAGAGAAATCAGGGTGTGGTTGTGTTACCGTTAAGCTAATGCAATGTATTTGTTATCTTTTCACGAAGGGTAAGATTATGTGGATCGTTTTTCCGGGACATTTTTCAAAAGCATATCCTGAAGGGTAAATGATTTAGGGTCAGGGGGTCTAGGTATAAAACGATCAATGTTTGCACTTTGGGTGTCAGAACATCCTATAAGAAATCCTCTTTGGGGCTTTTAGCTCTCAAATCAACAGTAGGCGCACTGAGCAGTTAATCGTACACCCATTACATCCCTTTAGCCCTAATGTCCCCGTAACTACTGTCCCCATAAACCACCTTCTTTATTAAATTAGTTCTGTGTCCTCACGAACCAGGTCCTCACTTATTGACCTCCCCACTTTGCACATTTCCAGCCCGCCCCAGCGTTGTTTACACTCCTCTGGGGATTTCCAGGTTGTTTTAATCACTTCAGAAAGCACTGCGTTATTATGCGACTGGCTGGCTAGCTGCAACACACACACACACACACACACACAGTGATGTCATCATCTCAGCAGAATATTGTTGTTTTTTTCCCAAATTGAAGTTTTAGACTTTTGGGAGTTTAAGTTATTTGATCATTTAAGTTTCCATCTTACATTGAATCATTCAATGATCCTTCATGTGTCTGTATAATAGTTATAGGATGGAATGTTTATAATTGGCTCATTCATCCCCCTCCTCTCCCCTGTAACTATTCCCCAGGTCGTTGCTGCAAATGAGAACGTGTTCTCAGTCAACTTACCTGGTAAAATAATGGTAAAATAAAAAATAAAAAAAATGTTAACGCTGTTTACCTTTATGTCTCTGACAGTACCTGGGCTCCATGCTGGTGAAGGAGCTGAGAGGAACAGAGTCAACACAAGACGCCTGCTCCAAGATGAGGGTAAGAGGGCCCGGCACATCACTACCACCCAGAGAGAGAAACTAGGGCCACTTAAACCACCACTGTAGTCTCATTTTTAACCTGGATTCACCTCCCTCTCTTTTGCTCTCTTTTATTTTCTTTCACTTTCATTCACCTTCTTCCTCTCTCTCTCTCTTCCCCCTTCTCTCTCTCTCTTCCCCCTTCTCTCTCTCTCTTCCCCATTCTCTCTCTCTCTTCCCCCTTCCCTCTCTCTCTCTCTCTCTCTACTGAGTTACTGCAGTGTGGAAGTGAGGAAGCAGACTATTAATATGTGTACTCTGCCTGCCCCTCCACCGTCCTTTCTCCTCCTCATCTTTATCTGTTTGGTCACATCTGAGGAGAGCAGACAGCTCACCATGCTGCAGACACCTCAGAGAGCCTCTCCCTCTCTCCCCCTCCCTCTCTCTCTCCCCCTCCCTCTCTCCCTCCCTCCCTCTCTCTCTCTCCCTCCCTCCCTCTCTCGGTTTATCTTGATCTGCCAAAACGATTGATGTTGTTGTTTTTATTGTCAGACTTCAAGGGTCATTAAATTTGGAACTCCGCTCTCGATGTACCTACTGTACCTGCATCCTGTTATACTCCCCCCCCCCCCCCCCTTCTCCATCTCACTTTTCTCTCTATATTTCCATGCTTGTGGACGCAGTATCAACATGGTCCATATGCATATGTAATTCCCTCTGCTCCCCCGTCTTCTGTCTGTGTCTCGCAGCGCTGCGTTTGTCGGCCCTCTTAAGCCCGTGATCTTGACAGGGAACCGCTGCACTAAAAATATGCTGATGTTGAGGAAACACAGAGAGTGAGAGCCCGGGGGGGGGGGGGGGGGTTGGAGAAGGAAGGAGAAGGAGCAGGGGGGGAGCAGGGGGGGGATGGGGGGAGTGAGAGAGAAGGAAGGAAGAGGAGAGGAATTCATACAAGATCTGTTGAATATATTAAATCCCTGACAGGTGGAATAATGGTACTAGGGTGATACTGATTTTAAGTCACATCATTCCCCACTGCGGCAGCGCATAATGAGCTTAACAATGGGAGAAGGGGAAAAGAAGCATGCCGCTGTCAGACGAGAGCGGGTGATAGTAAGTCTGGGTGGGAATAGAAAGAAGAAAGGAATATAGGAGGAATATTTATGGGTTGAAAGCTGATAGTTATATTGGGCCTCCAAGGGAGAAATCTATACGTTTTGAAAATGTCATTTGCACCCATTGTTTTCCATAAGTCACGGGGTAACCTTTGAACTTTGAGAAGATTGGAATTGATTCTGCTAGTAAAGAGGAGAGTGTGTTGATAGGCTGGCTCTCTCTGTGCAGTGAGCTCATCCCTATCTCCCTCTTTTTCTGCTTAGTTATAAGCTTGTGTTGATTTCATCTCTCTCTTCCCACCCCTTCCCTCTTATTCTATCTCGTTATAAGCTTGTGTTGAGCTCTCATCTCATAAGCTCTCATCTCTATCTGTCCCCACTGGGGTTGCAAAATTCTGAGAACTTTCAATAAATTCCCTGCCTTTCCCGAAATCCCGGTTTGAGGATTCACGGAATCAGGAGGGAATAAGTCGTAAATCCAGAATCCTCCAACCCAGGATCTCTGGGGGAAAAAACGGGGAATTTATTGAAAGTTTTGCAAACATTGTCCCCATTCTCTCTAAAATTGTATTAAATTGTGAAGAGATTCTTATTGCAGGGTTTTATTGTTCTGCTGTGGAGGGAGACGGTGAGACCGTCTTGTTAGCCTTGTGTTGGTGGCCATCATTAGTCTAATTGACATCAAATGTTAACTCAGACTCCTCTTTTCCCTCTCTTTCTCTCTTTGTCTCTCTCTCCACTCTACAGAAGTCTACAGAACAGATGAAGAAAGTCCCGACCATAGTTCTGTCCGTCTCCTACAAGGGAGTCAAGTTCATCGACGCTACAAACAAGGTGAGAGGCTTTCTTTCCTCCTGCACCAATACTGAGAGTAAGAAGTGAACAGTACTGGGTGGAAGCACCAATACTGAGAGTAAGAACTGAACAGCACTGGGTGGAAGCACCATTACTGAGAGTAAGAACTGAACAGCACTGGGTGGAAGCACCATTACTAAGAGTAAGAACTGAACAGTACTGGGTGGAAGCACCATTACTGAGAGTAAGAACTGAACAGTACTGGGTGGAAACACCATTACTGAGAGTAAGAACTGAACAGTACTGGGTGGAAGCACCATTACTGAGAGTAAGACCTGAACAGGACTGGGTGGAAGCACCATTACTGAGAGTAAGAACTGAACAGCACTGGGTGGAAGCACCATTACTGAGAGTAAGAACTGAACAGCACTGGGTGGAAGCACCAATACTGAGAGTAAGAACTGAACAGTACTGGGTGGAAGCACCATTACTGAGAGTAAGAACTGAACAGTACTGGGTGGAAGCACCAATACTGAGAGTAAGAACTGAACAGCACTGGGTGGAAGCACCAATACTGAGAGTAAGAACAGAACAGTACTGGGTGGAAGCACCATTACTGAGAGTAAGAACAGAACAGTACTGGGTGGAAGCACCAATACTGAGAGTAAGAACAGAACAGTACTGGGTGGAAGCACCATTACTGAGAGTAAGAACAGAACAGTACTGGGTGGAAGCACCATTACTGAGAGTAAGAACAGAACAGTACTGGGTGGAAGCACCAATACTGAGAGTAAGAACTGAACAGTACTGGGTGGAAGCACCAATACTGAGAGTAAGAACTGAACAGCACTGGGTGGAAGCACCATTACTGAGAGTAAGAACAGAACAGTACTGGGTGGAAGCACCATTACTGAGAGTAAGAACTGAACAGTACTGGGTGGAAGCACCAATACTGAGAGTAAGAACTGAACAGCACTGGGTGGAAGCACCATTACTGAGAGTAAGAACAGAACAGTACTGGGTGGAAGCACCAATACTGAGAGTAAGAACAGAACAGTACTGGGTGGAAGCACCATTACTGAGAGTAAGAACAGAACAGTACTGGGTGGAAGCACCAATACTGAGAGTAAGAACAGAACAGTACTGGGTGGAAGCACCAATACTGAGAGTAAGAACTGAACAGCACTGGGTGGAAGCAAAAAATAACATTGTCGGTTTCACAAGATCAATGTCTGAACTTCCATCACATAAACTTTCTCTAAAGATCTCTCTGTCCTTCTTTCTCTCTCTCTGTCTCACTCTCCTTCCCTCCCTCCCTCCCTCTCTCTCTCTCTGTCTTTCTCTCTCTCTCTCTCTCTCACTCTCCTTCCCTCCCTCCCTCTCTCTCTCTCTCTCTGTCTTTCTCTCTCTCTCTCTTTCTCTCTCTCCCTATGTCTCTCTCTCTGTATCTCTCTCTCCCACACTCTCTCCTTCCTTGTCTCTGTCTCGCTCTCACTCTGTCTCTCTCTCTCTCTCTCTCTCCATTTCTCTTTCTCTGTCTCTCTGTCTCTCTGTCTCTGTCTCTCTCTCTAGAACATCATAGCTGAGCATGAGATCCGTAACATCTCATGTGCGGCCCAGGATCCTGAGGATCTGTCCACGTTTGCCTACATCACCAAAGACCTCAAGTCCAGCCACCACTACTGCCATGTCTTCACTGCCTTCGACGTGGTGAGTCACACACACTGTCTGTGAGGAGGTCGACGTGGTGAGTCACACACACTGTCTGTGAGGAGGTCGACGTGGTGAGTCACACACACTGTCTGTGAGGAGGTCGACGTGGTGAGTCACACACACTGTCTGTGAGGAGGTCGACGTGGTGAGTCACACACACTGTCTGTGAGGAGGTCGACGTGGTGAGTCACACACTGTCTGTGAGGAGGTCGACGTGGTGAGTCACACACACTGTCTGTGAGGAGGTTGACGTGGTGAGTCACACACACTGTCTGTGAGGAGGTTGACGTGGTGAGTCACACACACTGTCTGTGAGGAGGTCGACGTGGTGAGTCACACACACTGTCTGTGAGGAGGTTGACGTGGTGAGTCACACACACTGTCTGTGAGGAGGTTGACGTGGTGAGTCACACACACTGTCTGTGAGGAGGTCGACGTGGTGAGTCACACACTGTCTGTGAGGAGGTCGACGTGGTGAGTCACACACACTGTCTGTGAGGAGGTTGACGTGGTGAGTCACACACACTGTCTGTGAGGAGGTCGACGTGGTGAGTCACACACTGTCTGTGAGGAGGTCGACGTGGTGAGTCACACACACTGTCTGTGAGGAGGTCGACGTGGTGAGTCACACACACTGTCTGTGAGGAGGTCGACGTGGTGAGTCACACAGCACCCTTTGTCTGAGGGGGACAAGTGGCTTTATTAATTAGTTACTTCCTGGTTTGAGAACTACTGTTATGATGAAATGGCAGATTTGACATAGTGTGTGTTTGCATGTGTGTGTGTGCGTAAGTGCGTGTGCATACATGCGTAACATTACATGCGTATATATGTGTGTGTGTGTGTGTTTATGACAGAACCTGGCGTATGAGATCATCCTGACCCTGGGCCAGGCCTTTGAGGTAGCCTACCAGCTGGCCCTGCAGGCCAGGAAGAGTGGCCATGGCTCCTCCACGCTGCCAGAGAGCTTCGACATCAAGCCCAACAAGCCCGTCCCCAAGCCCCGCGTCAACATCCGCAAGTCTGTGAGTGATGACACTAGTTTATACCCTCCGTTTAACCTTTACCCTCTACTACAACCTCCACCACGACCTCTCACCTTTCGTCAACACATCTGTGCGAGCCATACCGTACTGTCTAGACCAACTGTAAGCTCCTATACCACGCTGTTCCACAACATTTATAAGTCCCACATAATACTGCCGCCAACCCTCCCCATCACACGACTACTTCCCTTTCCTCTGTACCCTTTCCTATGACCTCTCACCTTTCACCTCTCATCAACATCCACTAGCCTATAGTGTCTCCCATGACCTCTGACCTACTCTGTGACTCTTCACCCTGTCCATGACCTCTCACCTGTCCTCTGTTTCCAGTACAGGTACATTAGAGTGGACATCTCTAAGCTCCTTCAATGACTTTGTTAGCTTTGTTATCAGTGTTAGCATGTTATTGTGAGTGTGTTGGTGTGTATAGCGTTAACTCACTCCTTTTTCAAAGTGGTCTGTTGTGGTTATCGATGGTTGCAGTGTGTGTGTGTGTGTGTGTGTGTGTGTGTGTGTGTGTGTGTGTGTGTGTGTCTTGGCCACACTGAGCTTGTAGTGGAGGTGTAGTGGAGATCAGAGATGTGGGTCGGAGGTGCGGGTCGGAGTTGTAGTAGAGGGTAAATGAAAGTTAACACATTTTACCCACCTTTTATGGAATAATGCATTGAAAGAAAAGGAAGCGTTACTTTTTTCACTGCGATCAGAGTTTACCCACCTATTTTCTGACCACTACATCACTGTTGTAGATGGATGTTTGATCTGTAAAAGACCCACTTTATCTTTCTCTCCCTGCAGTCTCTTACAGCCCTGGGTGATTGATGAGGGCTGTTTACATAGAGCTCTGTGGAGCCCAGCCCTTCTCACAATATGTGTGTGTGTGTGTGTGTGTGTGTGTGTGTGTGTGTGTGTGTGTGTGTGTGTGTGTGTGTGTGTGTGTGTGTGTGTGTGTGTGTGTGTGTGTGTGTGTTATGGAGGTGTGCATCTCTCAGCTATGTGTGTATTAGTGTTGGCTCTGTCCATGGCTCTCTCCCAGTCCCACGCAGGTAGACGTTGCCAGAGCCATCTACCCCAGCCACAGTGCCTGTCTGTCAGCCTCCTCTCCCCCCAGCCTCCCCTTGGATTCCAGTTCCTGGAGCTTTAAAATAGACCTAGACGGACAGTTAGATTTACCATAGACATGCACTGTACACCACTGGAGCCTTAAAAGCCTTATTCTGTATAGTGTTCCCATGTGGATTTACTGGGCTATATGAATATGGCCACGGCCCAAATGTGGCACCCTATTCCCTATATATTGCATGGGCCCTGGTCAAATGTTGTGCACTATAAAGAAATAGGGTGCCATTTGGGAAGCATACTATGAGTGAGGTAAGTGCTATTTGTGCTGGCCTCTCATGTACAGAACACAGTACTAATGTCCCCTTCCAGAAAGTGAGTCAGAGGACAGATAAAGTGAGTCAGGGGACAGATAAAGTGAGTCAGGGGACAGATAAAGTGAGTCAGGGGACAGGTAAAGTGAGTCAGGGGACAGATAAAGTGAGTCAGGGGACAGGTAAAGTGAGTCAGGGGACAGGTAAAGTGAGTCAGGGGACAGGTAAAGTGAGTCAGGGGACAGGTAAAGTGAGTCAGGGGACAGATAAAGTGAGTCAGGGGACAGGTAAAGTGAGTCAGGGGACAGGTAAAGTGAGTCAGGGGACAGGTAAAGTGAGTCAGGGGACAGATAAAGTGAGTCAGGGGACAGATAAAGTGAGTCAGGGGACAGATAAAGTGAGTCAGGGGACAGGTAAAGTGAGTCAGGGGACAGGTAAAGTGAGTCAGGGGACAGGTAAAGTGAGTCAGGGGACAGATAAAGTGAGTCAGGGGACAGATAAAGTGAGTCAGGGGACAGATAAAGTGAGTCAGGGGACAGATAAAGTGAGTCAGGGGACAGGTAAAGTGAGTCAGGGGACAGGTAAAGTGAGTCAGGGGACAGGTAAAGTGAGTCAGGGGACAGGTAAAGTGAGTCAGGGGACAGGTAAAGTGAGTCAGGGGACAGATAAAGTGAGTCAGGGGACAGATAAAGTGAGTCAGGGGACAGGTAAAGTGAGTCAGGGGACAGATAAAGTGAGTCAGGGGACAGGTAAAGTGAGTCAGGGGACAGGTAAAGTGAGTCAGGGGACAGGTAAAGTGAGTCAGGGGACAGGTAAAGTGAGTCAGGGGACAGGTAAAGTGAGTCAGGGGACAGGTAAAGTGAGTCAGGGGACAGATAAAGTGAGTCAGGGGACAGATAAAGTGAGTCAGGGGACAGGTAAAGTGAGTCAGGGGACAGGTAAAGTGAGTCAGGGGACAGGTAAAGTGAGTCAGGGGACAGATAAAGTGAGTCAGGGGACAGGTAAAGTGAGTCAGGGGACAGGTAAAGTGAGTCAGGGGACAGGTAAAGTGAGTCAGGGGACAGATAAAGTGAGTCAGGGGACAGATAAAGTGAGTCAGGGGACAGATAAAGTGAGTCAGGGGACAGGTAACGTGAGTCAGGGGACAGGTAACGTGAGTCAGGGGACAGATAAAGTGAGTCAGGGGACAGGTAAAGTGAGTCAGGGGACAGGTAAAGTGAGTCAGGGGACAGATAAAGTGAGTCAGGGGACAGATAAAGTGAGTCAGGGGACAGATAAAGTGAGTCAGGGGACAGGTAACGTGAGTCAGGGGACAGATAACGTGAGTCAGGGGACAGATAAAGTGAGTCAGGGGACAGGTAAAGTGAGTCAGGGGACAGGTAAAGTGAGTCAGGGGACAGGTAAAGTGAGTCAGGGGACAGGTAAAGTGAGTCAGGGGACAGATAAAGTGAGTCAGGGGACAGATAAAGTGAGTCAGGGGACAGGTAAAGTGAGTCAGGGGACAGATAAAGTGAGTCAGGGGACAGATAAAGTGAGTCAGGGGACAGGTAAAGTGAGTCAGGGGACAGGTAAAGTGAGTCAGGGGACAGATAAAGTGAGTCAGGGGACAGATAAAGTGAGTCAGGGGACAGATAAAGTGAGTCAGGGGACAGATAAAGTGAGTCAGGGGACAGGTAAAGTGAGTCAGGGGACAGGTAAAGTGAGTCAGGGGACAGGTAAAGTGAGTCAGGGGACAGATAAAGTGAGTCAGGGGACAGATAAAGTGAGTCAGGGGACAGGTAAAGTGAGTCAGGGGACAGGTAAAGTGAGTCAGGGGAAGGTAAAGTGAGTCAGGGGACAGATAAAGTGAGTCAGGGGACAGATAAAGTGAGTCAGGGGACAGGTAAAGTGAGTCAGGGGACAGGTAAAGTGAGTCAGGGGACAGGTAAAGTGAGTCAGGGGACAGATAAAGTGAGTCAGGGGACAGATAAAGTGAGTCAGGGGACAGATAAAGTGAGTCAGGGGACAGGTAACGTGAGTCAGGGGACAGATAAAGTGAGTCAGGGGACAGATAAAGTGAGTCAGGGGACAGGTAAAGTGAGTCAGGGGACAGGTAAAGTGAGTCAGGGGACAGGTAAAGTGAGTCAGGGGACAGGTAAAGTGAGTCAGGGGACAGGTAAAGTGAGTCAGGGGACAGGTAAAGTGAGTCAGGGGACAGATAAAGTGAGTCAGGGGACAGATAAAGTGAGTCAGGGGACAGGTAAAGTGAGTCAGGGGACAGGTAAAGTGAGTCAGGGGACAGATAAAGTGAGTCAGGGGACAGATAAAGTGAGTCAGGGGACAGATAAAGTGAGTCAGGGGACAGATAAAGTGAGTCAGGGGACAGATAAAGTGAGTCAGGGGACAGATAAAGTGAGTCAGGGGACAGATAAAGTGAGTCAGAGGACAGATAAAGTGAGTCAGGGGACAGGTAAAGTGAGTCAGGGGACAGCTTTGTCACTCTCTCTGTGCTGTTGGAGGTCATATAATATATGTTGTCATAGTAGTGCTTTTGAGCCTATGCCTGCATGTGTGTTTGTGTTGTGTGTGTGGGTAATGTAGTTAATGGCCTGTGAAGTGCTGCAGAGGGAACTACAGTGAAGCATGCTGCAGGATTCACTTAATATTCCCAACAGCAGCTGTTCACAGTCATTATTTTGCAGCACTTCTATGTCTGTGTAAACCTGTGGATTACTGTTCCTCCTCTCCTCTCCTCCTCTCTCCTTTCCTCCTCCTCTTCTCCACCGCCTCTCCTACTCTTCTCCTGCCTATCCTTCTCTCCTTCTCTCCTCTTCTCTCCTCCTTCTCTCCTCTTCTCCTCCTCCTCTCCTCCTCTCCTTCTCTCCTCCTCCTCCTCTCCTCTTCTCCTCTTCTCCTTCTCTCCCCCTCCTCTCCTCCTCTCCTCCTTCACTCCCTCTCCTCTTCTCCTCTTATTCTCTCCTCCTTTTCTCCTCTTCTCCTCCTCTCCTCCTTTTCTCCTCTTCTCCTTTTCTCCTCTTCTCCTACTCTCCTACTCCTCCTCCCCTCCTCCTTCTCTCCTGGTAAGACAGAAACGGCTTAGTTTTTAATCTTCCTCTGTCTTGTCCTCCTTTGTCTACCTCATCCTTGTGTGTGTGTGTGTGTGTGTGTGTGTGTGTGTGTGTGTGTGTGTGTGTGTGTGTGTGTGTGTGTGTGTGTGTGTGTGTGTGTGTGTGTGTGTGTGTGTGTTCTTCTGTCTGCATGAAGTGTTCCTTTGGTGTGTCCCTGGTGTTACCATAATTGCAGCTGTGTTGCTATAGCGTTGCAGTGGTGTTACTATGGTGTTACCGAACTGTTACCATACGGTTTGTGTCGTTGCCGTGCTGTTGCCGAGCAGGCCCCCTTTGACCTCTGTGTGACCTCTGTGTTCCTCCCCCTATAGGTCATCATGTACCCCTCTAGCCGTTGGTCGCTGGGTCACATATACACCCCCCACCGGCCTCCTCTCCACCCTCCTCTTCCTCCTCCTTCACCACTCCTCCTCCGTCACCCTCACAAAGTTCCCTTTCAGGTCTTCGTCCCTTCTCCTTTCTTTCTTACTCTTGACCGTCTGCTCTTTCTGTTGGTTTTGTCTCCATACACTTTGATCACTCTATAGAATATCTTGTTTGTCTCGGTGGTTGGTCCTGCCTCTGTCAACTCCACTCAGATCGTATGTGTGTGTGTGTGTGTGTGTGTGTGTGCGTGCGTGCGTGCGTGCGTGCGTTCATACATTCTTTCAGCTTTGCAGTGTTCACAGGCAGGGACACACTCCCCAAATCATCTTTTAGTCTATCACGGACCAATGTGGTGGAAGGAAGGCACCCTCGGCAACCAGAATGAGCATTTTGATTGGTTGTTGAAAAGTTAACTTTTGAGGGGGGAAAGAGCATAGCTTGGTCTTGAACAAGTCATTTTCAGCTATGGGAAGGTGTTGTGGGGTTAGAGTACGGAGAATATTTGTAATATTATATACTGTTTTCTTTTCTTTCCTCATTAAAATACATTGTGATACGTACGTTGATATGAGGCCAACAATATATTTTCAGACCTAAAGCAAGTGCCTCCATATTTAAGTGTTGGTGTGGAAGTCTGTGATCGTGCCTCTCCACTATAACTCTCTCTCTCCTGTTCTCTCAGCCCCAGACCTATCTCTCTCTCTCTCTCTCTCTCTCTCTCTCTCGCTCTCTCTCTCTCTCCTGTTCTCTTAGACCTCTCTCTCTCTCCTGTTCTCTCAGACCTCTCTCTCTCTCTCTCTCTCTCTCCTGTTCTCTCAGACCTCTCTCTCTTTCTCCTGTTCTCTCAGACCTCTCTCTCTCTCTCTCTCCTGTTCTCTCAGACCTCTCTCTCTCTCTCCTGTTCTCTCAGACCTCTCTCTCTTTCTCCTGTTCTCTCAGACCTCTCTCTCTCTCTCTCTCTCTCTCTCTCTCTCTCTCTCTCTCTCTCTCTCTCTCTCTCTCTCTCTCTCTCTCTCTCTCTCTCTCTCTCTCTCTCTCTCTCTCTCTCTCTCTCTCTCTCTCTCTCAGACCTCTCTCTCTCTCTCTCTCCTGTTCTCTCAGACCTCTCTCTCTCTCTCTCTCCTGTTCTCTCAGACCTCTCTCTCTCTCTCTCTCTCTCTCTCTCTCCTGACATGTATTATTATCCCACTTTTTCTCTGACAACGTTTAACCAACCCTCTCTCTCTCCATCCTCTCTCTCTCTCTTTATTTCCCCTCTCTCCCTACTCTCACTCCTTCTCCCTCTCTCAGATGGAGCAGCCGTCGATGGAGCAGAAAGGTCATGCCAACGTGCCGTGGATAGTGGAACCAGGGCAGGAGGCCAAGAGAGGAGCGAACACCAAGTATGAGACCACTATTTTCTAATAGCGTATACCACCCGCCTGTCCACTCCTGTGTGTGTGCCTTGCAGAGAGCTGGCCCTCTAGAGGCCCCCCAACGGAGCTGCACGGCACGAGCAACCCTCTTATGCGGCGACGTGTGTGACCTCACTGGCCGAAAAACCCACCCCGCCCGCTCCGCCGTTAGCCGCCGCAACCTCTGCATGATGCCGTTTGGCGCTGCGCTGTGTCTCTCTCACACACTCCTCTCTCTTGCTCTCTCCCCACCCTCCCTTTCCTTGTCCTGTTGACGCCTTAGCCTGCCTGCAGGGGCGGAGCATGAACTTTTACCCTTGGGGTGATGGTGCACCTCTCTGTCTAGACCTGTAGGGGGCAACAGTCAGTTCTATTTTTACATTTTCCATGGTCAGCCCTCCCCTCCGATGTGTCAGGCAGGCAGCCAGTTGGTTGGTCAGTCAATCACTCTTATTTGTTTTCCTGACTGGGGGGGTGGAACCATTTGGTTATATCTCATTTTTTCCTCTTCCTACTGCTGTTCCTCCGCTCCTCGCTTTTCTTTTTTGTCTCTCTCTCTTTTTTCACCCCTTCGACAAGCTGAATGAGAATATGTAGACCATTATGCTGCTAAGAACCCCACCCCTAACAGTCTTTTTGTCTTTGTTGTTTTTTTAGAGCAAAGCCAATTCTCCAGCACTAGGTTTGCGTGTTGATGTTTTGGGGGATTTTGTTGTCCAGTACTGGCAACCCAGAGGAAAGTGGAGGGAACATTTGTTTATCAGTTCCATCCAGTTGGAGAGGATGGACTGCTATGAGAGATGATGTAGCAAATGTTACTTAACAAAAAAAGTTGCTAGTTCAACAGACTCCTGTCTTGATCATATATCAGTCTTTGATTTTTACAGCAGATTATTTTTTTGAGACATATTTTGAGAATTTTTTGAGTGGCAAAGCGTTGTTTGTTTATTTGAGACTAATTGACCTTTGACACAGGAAGGAATAGTTTTTAAACCACACGCTATACCTGTGTCCAGATTGAATTTGTTTAAAATAGGTTATTATTACATTTATCATTTTCTTTCTATCCCTTTTTTGTTGGGAAATGCTGAAAAGGTTTAGCTTGTGGCTTGTGAGGCGCATGGAGTCCATTTTGGACTGACTGGTAACGAGGGAGGGGCGGGGCCGGTGGATAGGAGGCGGGGTTTGGGGACTCTGGATAAGTGGTGTGATCTCATTCGCAGGGCAATGCCGGACGCCCATGTCTATTACTGTGGAATGCAAAGAATGTAGCCAGCCTTAAACATGGACCCTCTCACACACAATGCAAAAAGGACTACAAATGTGGACCCTTCTGTCTCTGTGTCAAAGGACTACAAACATGGACACTCTCTAACGAACTTGGTGTTTAAGGTTGATTACAAAACAAGGACATCTTCCCACAAACCACAAACATTGGACCCATGGACTATCTGTGTACACACACACACACACACACACACACACACACACACACACACACACACACACACAGAGAGAGTTAAGGGACTGCTTAGTAACAGATGTCAGTCAGATATGTGAATGTAGACTTTCATTGAAGCAACTACAACTCTAGCCCCTGTTCTGCATTCAATTGGACCTTGACCTTTGAACTCTTTACCACGGTCACCCAAGGTCTGGACTGTAACGGACAACTGTCCACAAACGCACCACTGGGGCATGTCTGTATTTGAATGGGGATGAGGTAAAGGACTTCTGGTTGGCTCTTTTCCTCTTGTTTAATGGTCAATAATACAATAATAGGGATAGAATTGGACTAGCCGTGCCGGACCACCATGCAACAGGTGAGCCATGTGCCAAGTGGCATCACAAAGGATGGCTCCGCCTACCTGAGCAAAACGCCATCCATCCCAATTAAAGAAATATTAATATTAATGCCGGACGTTTTAAATGTTTCATATGAGAGTATTATATTACCTTATGATTATTCTTGTGTAATTCTTGTCTACTCTTGTCTTAATGTTACATTATTTTTATATGATATGCTGAAATGAAAAAATCCGGGCTTGAGAATGATTGCCATCCTTTAAAAAAAATACCATAATAGTTCTATACTGAGAGTGAATGTTTCAGATGGCTCCTCTCCTTATGATTAATAATAATAGCTATTATTATTTGTATTATTATTGGTGTGTCCGGTCAACACACCAATCTGTTTCTCATGGGGCTAGACTCATAACTCCAAGCAGATGTAATATTTTACCACAGTGTTTATGTATTCCTTGGATGAATACATAGTCCTCTCTAAATGTACATAGATATTTTGCCAGCTCATTGTTCATACATGTAATGTAGTAAAACATTTACAAAAATAAAGGAATAAAATATTTGCCGCACATCGCACTGGAAACAAGGTACCAAAATGAAAAGGTCAGAGTTGAAAATAAAATCTATGGTTCTAGAGATTGTATTGGGGAGGGTTGGGACAGGGGGTGATGAATCACTGCTGACTAACTCATGTACATAGGCTTGGGCTTCCAGCACACAGATTTTGTACGTTTTGGTCATTATTTATATCCTTGTAAATCACATGGAATAAACACAACTTGTACAACCATTAATCAACATTGGTCTCTGGGTCTATACTTTACTGGGTTGTAATGTACTGGTTGAGATTATGTCCTTTTTCATTTGTCCCATGTTTTATCTGACTCCTTCATTTTTCCAACTTGTATTGATTTTTGTCAGGGTGTGAGTCTCAATTGTATTTCATTGATTCCTCGTGTCGGCTCTTTCACCTAAAAAAAGGCATTGGAGGAGGTCTGAGGTTCCTCCCCTTGTACCTTCTCCAATTAATTTTTAGAAGGAGACAGGCAGAGAGGATGCGACGAATCAAGGAAATACAATTGAGATGCACCCATATAATTTGTTTTTAAAAAACTAGAATGGCATGAACCTTCTTATGATGGGATAAAGGTCAGGGAGTAGGTCAACCATAGTTTGCCAGTGCTGTAATAAGTAATTGTGTAAAAAAATGAATTTGAAAAATGTATCTGCACTGTATTTTTGGTTAGCTAGCTAGCCATCAAATTTTTCAAATTAACTGCCAATTTGCCAACATTCCAATCAAATGATGCAGTCAATCCACAGCCATACATACACTGGCTAGAATCAGTTGATGATGGGACTTAGACAAGTTGTATGGTCTGTGTACATATATTTTAGAGGCTATTTATAGAGAATTGGTATAAACCTGTATAAACTGTATAATTAAATGACAATATTTTATGTTGACAATTTTATTACACTGATATCACATGCCTTAATTAGATTTTGATGGATAAGTAAAGTCAGGATTATGCCATTCATTCCAATTAGAATGGTTTGGATTTCTCCCTGACGCATGTGGCTGCCATTTTCACCACATCCTGGAACTTTGAGGGTTTATGGCATAGCCCCTCTATCCATTTAATAGGCTCTTTATGGATGCACCCATGTGATGCACACTTCCTGATGGACTTGCTTTTAACCAATCACCATACACTTCCCTCCTGTCTCCAGTCCACCACAGAAGGTGGAACTTTCTCACTCTCTTCCATAAAATGGCCTCACCTGCCTGTTTTCCCCTTTACCTGGATGTGTGTTTGAAATGGAAGTGCTGTGCTCCTCTTCATTTGTTTGACTTTTTCATTTGATAACCTTTCTGGTTGACATTCTGTCTATCATCTGTTTCCTGTTTCCAGCCCTATTTGTCCTATTCCATGTTGTAGGCAATTTGATGTTACTAGTTATGTGCTTACTGTTGCAGATTAATTACCCATCCTTTACCATTTATCCTATTTCATCTAATAAAATATCATCAGCCCAATCGCCTGCGTTTAAATGGACATACCCCCACAAGATTCCAGGCCGAGCAGCTGGTTTGACATACTGTACTATTGAACTGAGAGCTGTCTTGGGGAAAAACATGACTGCAACAAACATTCTTGAATGTGATCCCACCCCAATAGTTCTGATTATTTTGGTTGTTGTAGACACAAAGTTGAAGGGGAAACACTTTACTTGACACCCAGTGTCATAACAGCTGACATAACCGGTTATAATATGGTTGTACCACTCAGAACAGATCTAAATATGTCATGACATATATTGCGTTATTTTATGGCTGGTTTTGACACCTACATAAGTGTCAAATGCCACAAAGCCTACCACACAAGGCAAAACATTCCATTACACCATAGCCTACTTGTCAACAATATGTTATGTATTTTTTTAATTATCATTGTAATTGCGCACACATTGATTGTCAGACATGCACCTACCTCAATGCTCTGCTGATGAATGCAGAAGTAGGACAAGACACCATCTTTTTGACAGATGACTGATATAAGGGCAGGTAGGTGATAGGCCTATCTGGCTTATATGATTATGGTCATAATGCTTCTTGACAGTGTCATAAAGTATATTTTCTTGGTAAAATTAAAGTGACACAGGATGGTCATAATGCTTCATGAAAGTTAGTTATGATGAAAAAAACATGACTGTAAAGAATTCATTACAACAACAAAGGATTTAAGAAACAAACTTTAAAACAAAGGAAAAGTTCTTGACACTTATGTAGGTGTCATAACCAGCCATAAAATAACGCAATATTTGTCACAACAGGTGTAAATATATGGGTCATGACAGTCTTATGACAAGGTCATAATGTGTTATGACACTGGGTGTCAAGTAATGTGTTCCCGGTGAAGTACGTCCATCCATGCAGGGGTTGACAAACTATTATCTACAATACACTTTAAAGCCTATGACCTGAGGGATTGTATTTATGCAATTGAATTCGTCAGTGTTGGTGTTTGGGATGACCAGACGGTATGACGAGGAAAGGATGGATATTGTCTAAAAGCTACGGTAAGGAAGAGTTACACAACGACACGATAGGCTTTAACTTTGCACTCTCCTGAACAGGCCCCAGAAGCCAGCAGGTTTCAAGATAAGGAGGATGCTTTGGAGTGCATGCCATAAAGCTTTCTCTAGTCTAGGCCACGTGAATATGTATCTAATCACACAAATACAATAAATAAAAGAGGAGAGACGGTCCGGCTGATCTACAGTAACAGTGAGAGACACAGTCAGCATACAGTGTTCTCTCATCTGAAGTGTGTCGTAATCACAATGTACACCCTCAAAGCAATTAAACACCTGCATCAATCAAAGTGTCTTTGTATTGCGGATTTTACACATACATTTGTCATAGGATTTTCCACAAGAAACCCGGACTCAAACCACCAACTCCCCCAGAAACCCAGACTCAGACCACCAACTCCCCCAGAAACCCAGATCACCAACTCCCCCAGAAACCCAGACTCAGACCACCAACTCCCCCAGAAACCCAGATCACCAACTCCCCCAGAAACCCAGACCACCAACTCCCCCAGAAACCCAGACTCAGACCACCAACTCCCCCAGAAACCCAAACCACCAACTCCCCCAGAAACCCAGACTCAGACCACCAACTCCCCCAGAAACCCAGACCACCAACTCCCCCAGAAACCCAGACTCAAACCACCAACTCCCCCAGACTCAAACCACCAACTCCCCCACAAACCCAGACTCAGACCACCAACTCCCCCAGAAACCCAGACTCAAACCACCAACTCCCCCAGACTCAAACCACCAACTCCCCCAGAAACCCAGACTCAGACCACCAACTCCCCCAGAAACCCAGACTCAGACCACCAACTCCCCCAGAAACCCAGACTCAGACCACCAACTCCCCCAGAAACCCAGACTCAGACCACCAACTCCCCCAGAAACCCAGACTCAAACCACCAACTCCCCCAGACTCAAACCACCAACTCCCCCAGAAACCCAGATCACCAACTCCCCCAGAAACCCAGACTCAGACCACCAACCCAGACCACCAACTCCCCCAGAAACCCAGACTCAGACCACAAACTCCCCCAGAAGCAGCAGGCCTGCGCTAGAGACCCATAAAACCAAGGCCATCAACATTTACAGCAAGCTGTTCAAAGGCAGAGTGAGGGTTCGTTCCACACCATAAACCCCTGCAATGAGTCGGCCACATCCTGCAGTCAATCGGTACCAACAATCTGCACTCAATTGAGATAGCTACTGGGCCATTCTGGGTAAGGTATATGGGTCCATACTGCAAGAGACCAAGGGCAACGATTGGGGCTATAGACTGGCTTCTGTGGTTAGTGTCGATTCTGTGATTCTCCTGCTGTCGATTGGACATCAACAATCTGCAGTCAATTGAGATAGATACTGGGTCATTCTGGGTACAGTAATATGGTAGGAAGAAGTCAAGGATAGCGGCTATATAGCTTCTGGCTTCATCACTTTCTGTGTTTATCGTCGATTCTGTCTCCTGAAACGCTTGTGAATAAACATTGTACACTGAGACTTGGAAGCATGGTGGGCAGTAGCTGGCTTCTCTTACCTCAGATGGGGGAAGATATTATGGGCAGGGTGGAGAGTGGCATAGTGTGTGAAATATTTATCTACATCTCTGGAGGAAGCATAGGGAGGGGAGAGGGTTCTCTCTCACTGACTGCACTTTGCTGTCTGCGCTAGTTTTGTGTAAAAGACATTACTACAAAATTTGTGTTCACAAAGACATTACGGAGGAAAAGGAGAGACGGTGAGGGGAGTGAGATGGGGATAGAGAGAGAGATGTAGGGAGAAAAGGAGAGACGGGGAGGGGAGTGAGATGGGGATAGAGAGAGAGATGTAGGGAGAAAAGGAGAGACGGGGAGTGAGATGGGATAGAGAGAGAGATGTAGGGAGAAAAGGAGAGACGGGGAGGGGAGTGAGATGGGGATAGAGAGAGAGATGTAGGCAGAAAAGGAGAGACGTGAGGGGAGTGAGATGGGGATAGAGAGAGAGATGTAGGGAGAAAAGGAGAGACGTGAGGGGAGTGAGATGGGGATAGAGAGAGAGATGTAGGGAGAAAAGGAGAGACGGGGAGGGGAGTGAGATGGGGATAGAGAGAGAGATGTAGGGAGAAAAGGAGAGACGGGGAGGGGAGTGAGATGGGGATAGAGAGAGAGATGTAGGGAGAAAAGGAGAGACGGGAGGGGAGTGAGATGGGGATAGAGAGAGAGATGTAGGGAGAAAAGGAGAGACGTGAGGGGAGTGAGATGGGGATAGAGAGAGAGATGTAGGGAGAAAAGGAGAGACGGGGAGTGGAGTGAGATGGGGATAGAGAGAGAGATGTAGGGAGAAAAGGAGAGACGGGGAGGGGAGTGAGATGGGGGTAGAGAGAGAGATGTAGGGAGAAAAGGAGAGACGGGGAGGGGAGTGAAATGGGGATAGAGAGAGAGATGTAGGGAGAAAAGGAGAGACGGGGAGGGGAGTGAGATGGGGGTAGAGAGAGAGATGTAGGGAGAAAAGGAGAGACGGGGAGGGGAGTGAGATGGGGATAGAGAGAGAGATGTAGGGAGAAAAGGAGAGACGGGGAGGGGAGTGAGATGGGGATAGAGAGAGAGATGTAGGGAGAAAAGGAGAGACGGGGAAGGGAGTGAGATGGGGATAGAGAGAGAGATGTAGGGAGAAAAGGAGAGACGGGGAGGGGAGTGAGATGGGGATAGAGAGAGAGATGTAGGGAGAAAAGGAGAGACGGGGAGGGGAGTGAGATGGGGATAGAGAGAGAGATGTAGGGAGAAAAGGAGAGACGGGGAGGGGAGTGAGATGGGGGTAGAGAGAGAGATGTAGGGAGAAAAGGAGAGACGGGGAGGGGAGTGAGATGGGGATAGAGAGAGAGATGTAGGGAGAAAAGGAGAGACGGGGAAGGGAGTGAGATGGGGGTAGAGAGAGAGATGTAGGGAGAAAAGGAGAGACGGGGAGGGGAGTGAGATGGGGATAGAGAGAGAGATGTAGGGAGAAAAGGAGAGACGGGGAGGGGAGTGAGATGGGGATAGAGAGAGAGATGTAGGGAGAAAAGGAGAGACGGGGAAGGGAGTGAGATGGGGGTAGAGAGAGAGATGTAGGGAGAAAAGGAGAGACGGGGAGGGGAGTGAGATGGGGATAGATAGAGAGATGTAGGGAGAAAAGGAGAGACGGGGAGGGGAGTGAGATGGGGATAGAGAGAGAGATGTAGGGAGAAAAGGAGAGACGGGGAGGGGAGTGAGATGGGGATATAGAGAGAGATGTAGGGAGAAAAGGAGAGACGGGGAGGGGAGTGAGATGGGGATAGAGAGAGAGATGTAGGGAGAAAAGGAGAGACGGGGAGGGGAGTGAGATGGGGATAGAGAGAGAGATGTAGGGAGAAAAGGAGAGACGGGGAGGGGAGTGAGATGGGGATAGAGAGAGAGATGTAGGGAGAAAAGGAGAGACGGGGAGGGGAGTGAGATGGGGATAGAGAGAGAGATGTAGGGAGAAAAGGAGAGACGGGGAGGGGAGTGAGATGGGGATAAAGAGAGAGATGTAGGGAGAAAAGGAGAGACGTGAGGGGAGTGAGATGGGGATAGAGAGAGAGAGATGTAGGGAGAAAAGGAGAGACGGGGAGGGGAGTGAGATGGGGATAGAGAGAGAGATGTAGGGAGAAAAGGAGAGACGGGGAGGGGAGTGAGATGGGGATAGAGAGAGAGATGTAGGGAGAAAAGGAGAGACGGGGAGGGGAGTGAGATGGGGATAGAGAGAGAGATGTAGGGAGAAAAGGAGAGACGGGGAGGGGAGTGAGATGGGGATAGAGAGAGAGATGTAGGGAGAAAAGGAGAGACGGGGAAGGGAGTGAGATGGGGATAGAGAGAGAGATGTAGGGAGAAAAGGAGAGACGGGGAGTGGAGTGAGATGGGGATAGAGAGAGAGATGTAGGGAGAAAAGGAGAGACGGGGAGGGGAGTGAGATGGGGATAGAGAGAGAGATGTAGGGAGAAAAGGAGAGACGGGGAGGGGAGTGAGATGGGGATAGAGAGAGAGATGTAGGGAGAAAAGGAGAGACGTGGAGTGAGATGGGGATAGAGAGAGAGATGTAGGGAGAAAAGGAGAGACGGGGAGGGGAGTGAGATGGGGATAGAGAGAGAGATGTAGGGAGAAAAGGAGAGACGGGGAGGGGAGTGAGATGGGGATAGAGAGAGAGATGTAGGGAGAAAAGGAGAGACGTGGAGTGAGATAGGGATAGAGAGAGAGATGTAGGGAGAAAAGGAGAGACGGGGAGGGGAGTGAGATGGGGATAGAGAGAGAGATGTAGGGAGAAAAGGAGAGACGGGGAGGGGAGTGAGATGGGGATAGAGAGAGAGATGTAGGGAGAAAAGGAGAGACGGGGAGGGGAGTGAGATGGGGATAGAGAGAGAGATGTAGGGAGAAAAGGAGAGACGTGGAGTGAGATGGGGATAGAGAGAGAGATGTAGGGAGAAAAGGAGAGACGGGGAGGGGAGTGAGATGGGGATAGAGAGAGAGATGTAGGGAGAAAAGGAGAGACGGGGAGGGGAGTGAGATGGGGCTATATAGAGAGAGAGATGTAGGGAGAAAAGGAGAGACGGGGAGGGGAGTGAGATGGGGATAGAGAGAGAGATGTAGGGAGAAAAGGAGAGACGGGGAGGGGAGTGAGATGGGGATAGAGAGAGAGATGTAGGGAGAAAAGGAGAGACGGGGAGGGGAGTGAGATGGGGATAGAGAGAGAGATGTAGGGAGAAAAGGAGAGACGTGAGGGGAGTGAGATGGGGATAGAGAGAGAGATGTAGGGAGAAAAGGAGAGACGGGGAGGGGAGTGAGATGGGGATAGAGAGAGAGATGTAGGGAGAAAAGGAGAGACGTGGAGTGAGATGGGGATAGAGAGAGAGATGTAGGGAGAAAAGGAGAGACGGGGAGGGGAGTGAGATGGGGATAGAGAGAGAGATGTAGGGAGAAAAGGAGAGACGTGAGGGGAGTGAGATGGGGATAGAGAGAGAGATGTAGGGAGAAAAGGAGAGACGTGAGGGGAGTGAGATGGGGATAGAGAGAGAGATGTAGGGAGAAAAGGAGAGACGGGGAGGGGAGTGAGATGGGGATAGAGAGAGAGATGTAGGGAGAAAAGGAGAGACGTGAGGGGAGTGAGATGGGGATAGAGAGAGAGATGTAGGGAGAAAAGGAGAGACGTGAGGGGAGTGAGATGGGGATAGAGAGAGAGATGTAGGGAGAAAAGGAGAGACGGGGAGGGGAGTGAGATGGGGATAGAGAGAGAGATGTAGGGAGAAAAGGAGAGACGTGAGGGGAGTGAGATGGGGATAGAGAGAGAGATGTAGGGAGAAAAGGAGAGAGATCTACTGTAGAACATCTGGAAGGGTGAAAGAGAAGGACAGGAAAGACAAGAGACAGACATTCAGTATTTAGGCTATTGAAAGAGAGAGTCAGACAGATGGAGAGAGGGATATCTTCCCTCTGATAGGCGGTGCGACAGGGCCAACGTCCCAGATGGCGTGTGTACCTGGCAGCCATCGACGACTAAACGAGGCAGCTGAGGATATGCGGTTATGTAATGATATCTCGCATTCATTCATTCATTCATTCACATTCATTCATTAAAACCTGGAAACGAGGTTCGCCGAATTACAGACCTCTTCCAACGAATAAACCTTCCCGAAAAACACCACCACACAACATCCTGTGTCCATTTCCAGCATATTCCCTGGAACATTTCCAGCATATTCCCTGGAACATTTCCAGCATATTTACAAACCTGGCAACGCGCCACTAATTCACACAAAGGATACAGTGGTAGAGCTGTGTGTACTGGGGAGGTAGAGCTTTATGTACTGGGGAGGTAGAGCTTTATGTACTGGGGAGGTAGAGCTTTATGTACTGGGGAGGTAGAGCTTTATGTACTGGGGAGGTAGAGCTTTATGTACTGGGGAGGTAGAGCTTTATGTACTGGGGAGGTAGAGCTTTATGTACTGGGGAGGTAGAGCTTTATGTACTGGGGAGGTAGAGCTTTGTGTACTGGGGAGGTAGAGCTGTGTGTACTGGGGAGGTAGAGCTTTATGTACTGGGGAGGTAGAGCTTTGTGTACTGGGGAGGTAGAGCTGTGTGTACTGGGGAGGTAGAGCTTTATGTACTGGGGAGGTAGAGCTTTGTGTACTGGGGAGGTAGAGCTTTGTGTACTGGGGAGGTAGAGCTTTGTGTACTGGGGAGGTAGAGCTTTGTGTACTGGGGAGGTAGAGCTTTATGTACTGGGGAGGTAGAGCTTTATGTACTGGGGAGGTAGAGCTTTATGTACTGGGGAGGTAGAGCTGTGTGTACTGGGGAGGTAGAGCTTTATGTACTGGGGAGGTAGAGCTTTATGTACTGGGGAGGTAGAGCTTTGTGTACTGGGGAGGTAGAGCTTTATGTACTGGGGAGGTAGAGCTTTGTGTACTGGGGAGGTAGAGCTTTATGTACTGGGGAGGTAGAGCTTTATGTACTGGGGAGGTAGAGCTTTGTGTACTGGGGAGGTAGAGCTTTATGTACTGGGGAGGTAGAGCTGTGTGTACTGGGGAGGTAGAGCTGTGTGTACTGGGGAGGTAGAGCTTTATGTACTGGGGAGGTAGAGCTTTGTGTACTGGGGAGGTAGAGCTTTATGTACTGGGGAGGTAGAGCTGTGTGTACTGGGGAGGTAGAGCTGTGTGTACTGGGGAGGTAGAGAGGGAGAACAGGAGAGAATTAGATGTGACAACATTGACAGTCAGGGCAGCCAAAGTGTTTCCCGTAATAACAATGTGCTTCATTTGGTAAACTACTGACTGAACACAGTCCAAAACATGTTTTCACTGAGTCATCAACAGCACCTGCTATTTGCAGCTACACACAGTAGTATATTGTAATTAATAAACAACAAAATGCGGAGGAACACACACACGCCCGTGCACATACACAGGCACACAAGTACTGCATTCATATTACCTCACAATTAGTGAAATTAGAATTAAACACGCTCACAGCTTGTCTTATATCTCATGTGTTTTTGTTCTACCTTGTTATTTTTAGTAAAACATTGTTATGGATTCATCATCATTGATTTTTAGTAAAACATTGTTATTCATTACCTCATTGTTGGGGTTAGAGCTGCAAGAAAGACATTTCACTGTACTGGTGCACCTGACATTACAACTTATCTGGACCCGGGTGTTGTGTGACCTGTTCAGACTGGACCTGCTCTGACTGTGATGAGTGTGCCAAGTCCTCGCAGGATGGTGCTGCCTGGCATACACCCACGTACAGACCGGCACAGACACACACACTGTACACAATCTGGCAGCCAGCCACTCTTTCAGAGGGTAGAGGGGATACACTGAGGTGGGCCAGAACAGAACAGGCCAGAAAACAGAACAAATTCATCCCTCTCTCTCTGGCCAGATGTCATCCTTCTGCCCCCAGGAAATGACCCTGACCTGCCTGTCTGCCTCCAGGGCTTCAGAGTCCTGGCTAAGACAAGAACACGCTCTCAGGCTTTACATAATCAAACCAGCGCCTAGGATTGTGCCAAAGCAAGGCCTCCAACCTAGAGTTGGAACGTGGCCCCATGGTCGACACCGGGGTCCAGAAATCACAGCAATGGTACATCCATAGAGATACACCTATGTGTTCTACCTGCTTAAGGTCATGTGAGCTTGGGTGTAAGTCTGTTTCTGTATTGGTCAAGATGGCGTTGCCTTGCCAAACAATTGTGTGGTTTGAATACAGAGACAGCCAGGCACTTAGTAACGCTCAACACACCAATTCAGGAAGTAGAGGAACATGTAACTATAGAGAACTAATACTGACACCACCCTCATAAGGGCTTCAGCAGACTAGACCTGCTATGACAGATCTCTAAGCCCAGTCAGATTAGTATTGCAGGAAGCTGTTCTGTACTCCTCAACAGTCACATTAGAGAGGAAAGACCACAGCAGACCAAGCTGCTTATATCTGCCGTGACACTGTAAGACAGCAGAAATAGTTTGAACTTATAGTTCCATTTACATTCTACTGATCCACACTTTAAATTCATTGCATTCGTTCTTACCTACAGGGACTTCAAAAGTGCATTTAATAAGAGGGAGAATCAACAGCATGAAGTTAAGTTAGTACTAAACTTGTATCGTAAGCATGGACTCACTACTAGTTATATGTAGCAGTAGGCTACTATAGCAGTGGCCGAATGAAGAGTAGATTTCCAGTATAGGAATACTGGTCATGATGTAACATGTTGGGTGAGAGACAGTATTGCATTGAAGGTTGAAAGGATGCTGTGTGGTCAAAGTAAGTGGGTAGTGGATCTCTCAGCACACTTGGAAAATGGTTGTGGATCAAATCCAGCTTTGAAGTCATGAAAGTTAAATGAATAATTAATCCCCCCCAAAAATTACTAACAAACATTTGACATTAAAATGAAGTCCAAGAAAGACCCTGAAAATCACACTGCTCTAAACATGACACATTATAAACAAATCACATCACACGTATTACAAAACCAACAGGGAAACAGATTTCAGCTGTGCCGCCAATCACTGACCCAGTGTCAGAGGATACTTCAACCCTCTAATCATGGTTGGTTCAGATTGGGAGTTAGTTAATCTGACCCAGTGTCAGAGGATACTTCAACCCTCTAATCATGGTTGGTTCAGATTGGGAGTTAGTTAATCTGACCCAGTGTCAGAGGATACTTCAACCCTCTAATGGTTGGTTCAGATTGGGAGTTAGTTAATCTGACCCAGTGTCAGAGGATACTTCAACGCTCTAATGGTTAAGGTTCAGATTGGGAGTTAGTTAATCTGACCCAGTGTCAGAGGATACTTCAACCCTCTGATGGTTAAAGTTCAGATTAAGAGTTAGTTAATCTGACCTAGTGTCAGATGATTCTTCATCCCTCTAATGGTTAAGGTTCAGATTAAGAGTTAGTTAATCTGACCTAGTGTCAGAGGATACTTCAACCCTCTGATGGTTAAAGTTCAGATTAAGAGTTATTTAATCTGATCCTAGATCTGTGGTTAGGGGCAACTTCTCTCCAGAGCAATCACACTGCTCTGAATGTGTCACACTAAGTTTGAGTTGAGCAGCAGAAGCACTACTGGTGGCAGACAGGGAATGTTATGTTAAATGGTGCCAGAGAGATCATGCAAGTAAACCCTGCTTTCTTTTCCTCACAAATGTGTTAAAACACACACTTATGTCTTTTGTCTACAAATGACACAAAGTGGAAACCCATTTAGACACCTCAACCTCTAACTCATAGTCGTATAGTAGGCTAGCCTGTATGTATATCTCATATCATATTGATGACATCATTTCCCACACTTTTCCCTTGAGCAAGGAACATAGGTCCCTAAATTGCTCATTGGGACTGCCCTCGGCCTGCCCTCTGCTCCAGCCTCGCCAACCTAATGTGTGTGTATGTGTGTGTGTGTGTGTGTGTGTGTGTGTGTGTGTGTGTGTGTGTGTGTGTGTGTGTGTGTGTGTGTGTGTGTGTGTATCGGGGGGGTTGGATAAAAAACACAGACACATGGTGAGTCCCTTCCTTCCAATGAGACAAACCAAGTATCTCCTCTGAGAACTTATGACAATTTACACTGCATTTTCATAGCATGTCTAACTCAATCTATTCAAATTGGAGACGATTGAGGGAGTTCCCCATTCCACTTTGTACATTCAAATGTATTTATTGTATTTTTACTTCAGCAGATGTCACAAAGTGCTTATACAGAAACCCAGCCTAAAACCCCAAAGAGCAAGCAATTCCTATCTAGAGGGGCAAAAGCAGGATCCGCATTATAAAAATCCTTCTACTAGCTTTAGGGGACTTTACTTGCTAACATAATGTGATGTATGAGTCATATTAAATCTATGGGCTTGAGATGTGTCTGGACAGAAAGAAAATATACAAAAACTGTTAAACTCTTAAAGAGATTTACAGAAGCAAACATTCACTCAAAGCCCCAACCTTATAATCAGATCACCGTAGCAACACAACGTGCCATATCTAGGTCATAACACTAAAAAAAGCGGCCGACTGTCAATCTGAAAATAGGGCTTTAAAGCTTGTGTTGAATTTTGTGGCTTCTACTTTACCAGTCACGATTAGACAAATCTTGTTCTTGGGTACAAAACAGATTAAGAGACAGGTTGTTCTGGTTTGAGTGAGTGTGTGTGTGTGTGTGTGTGTGTGTGTGTGTGTGTGTGTGTGTGTGTGTGTGTGTGTGTGTGTGTGTGTGTGTGTGTGTGTGTGTGTGTGTGTGTGTGTGTGTGTGTGTGTGTGTGTGTGTGTGTGTGTGTGTGTGTGTGTGTGTGTGTGTGTGTGTGTGTATTATCTGGAAGAAGCAGCCTCAACTTCCGTCCGTCGTCTCACAGCCAAAACTGTGCTGCTAGCTGCGAGGATTAACATCCCAGAATCCACCTGGACAGGGGGAGAGAGATTCATCCACCACTAGCCAGATAAAAAGCCTTATCCCTGTATTCTCACACATATCCTTACTTTTATTCTCTGTTTGGAAAGCCATCAAATCAAACTGTTATTTGTCACATGTGCCGGATACAACAGCTGTAGACCTTACCGTGAAATGCTTACTTACAAGCGCCTAAACAACAATGCAGTTAAGAAAAATACCTAAAAAATGAAAATAAATAAAAGTAACAAATAACTAAAGAGCAGCAGTAAAATAACAATAGCGAGGCTATATACAGGGGGTACCGGTACAGAGTCAATGTGGAGGCTATATACAGGGGGTACCGGTACAGAGTCAATAGCGAGGCTATATACAGGGGGTACCGGTACAGAGTCAGTCGAGGTAATTGAGGTAATATGTACATGTAGGTAGAGTTATTAAAGTGACTATGCATAGATAATAACAGAGAGTAGCAGTGCATAAAAGGGGGGGCAATGCAAATAGTCGAGTAGCCATTTGATTAGAAGCTGTTAAGAAGCCTCATGGACCTAGACTTGGCATGCCGGTACCGTTTGCCGTGCGGTAGCAGAGAGAACAGTCTATGACTAGGGTTTTTGTGGTGTCCTTTCACCCATGTGAAAGCTGCAAGATAAGTGATCAATCACCAATTGATTGAGACCTGGTCAGGCAGGTGTGTGCACTGGCCAATCCGTGGCATTGTGTTCACATATTTAGGGGGTAAAGGCTGGGGGCTAGGGGTCCCTTTCCTCCACAGCCAGTTAGAACCCACTCCACTACAACCAGATTGGTGGAGGGGGCAGACAAATCAGCTTGCCCCGCCCCCCTCTATAACCCTGATCTGTAGGTCCACTTTGTGTGTTATTGCCTCTGACATCATGCTGGGTTAGCTACAACCAGGTGAGGCACGAGTGACTGGAGCATCTACCAACCTTCCCTTGTCTCCTACCCCCTTCGAAGTGTACAGATCTGAATGGACTGTGTAGGATGTGATAGCAAGATCTACTTAACTATATTTAGGCTATAATATCCCTTTATTACATACACCTATCCGGTTCCTTCAGATCCGCACAGAGTGAATGGTTAGGTGGCTAAGGGAAGGGAGTAGGGAGTGGAATGGAAGTTGACCCATGCGATCGCGGTCTGGACCGGAGCCCGATCCCTCGCTCGACATGGGGGAGAAATAAAGGCGGAGGACAGCAGCGTGGACAGCTGACAGGAACCAATGTTCGGCCAAGGTCAGGGGAGGGAGAAAGGGGACGCGCAGGGGCTCAGAGGTCTGACAGGAAGCAGTGGTCAGCAGGTGGGAGAGGGTTAATGTGGCGACTGTGCTCCGATGTGGCAGGAACCACTTTCCTGGCAGGGTCAGTGGAGGGGGGAGTGTAAGTCAGGTAACACAGCCACAGTGCCAGACAGGGAGTTCTACAACCCCGGGGCCATGTACACGTCACTGTTACACACACAAACTGACGCCATCATTGTTTTTCCCCACACATACAGTATATAGATGCACTCACTCACACTCCCTATGCATGAGAAGTATGACAGACAGCTGCCCTGCTTGGCCAGAGGTCTCAATAGTGGAGGAACCAATCAATATTGCATAACCTACAGTTCCCCGTCCCCCCAGCACCCTCTGTGTGTGTGCGTGTGTATGTATGTGTATGTGTATGTGTGTGTGTGTGTGGCTGAAAAATATAAAACACTTGAAAAATGCATGAGGGAAGATAATGAAAATAAAGTTAAAGTATTGAGCAGACAGACAGCAGACAGGAGACAATAGAGGAGCCAGCAGGCAGCAGAGAGGAGACAGGAGACCGCAGAGAGGAGACAGTAGGCAGCATAGAGGAGACAGGAGACCGCAGAGAGGAGACAGTAGGCAGCAGAGAGGAGACAGGAGACCGCAGAGAGGAGACAGTAGGCAGCATAGAGGAGACAGGAGACCGCAGAGAGGAGACAGTAGGCAGCAGAGAGGAGACAGTAGGCAGCAGAGAGGAGACAGGAGACCGCAGAGAGGAGACAGTAGGCAGCATAGAGGAGACAGGAGACCGCAGAGAGGAGACAGTAGAGGAGACAGCAGGCAGCAGAGAGGAGACAGGAGACCGCAGAGAGGAGACAGTATGCAGCAGAGGAGACAGGAGACCGCAGAGAGGAGACAGTAGGCAGCATAGAGGAGACAGGAGACCGCAGAGAGGAGACAGTAGAGGAGACAGCAGGCAGCAGAGAGGAGACAGGAGACCGCAGAGAGGAGACAGCAGACAGGAGACAGTAGAGGAGACAGCAGGCAGCAGAGAGGAGACAGGAGACAGTAGAGGAGACAGCAGGCAGCATAGAGGAGACAGGAGACCGCAGAGAGGAGACAGTAGAGGAGACAGCAGGCAGCAGAGAGGAGACAGGAGACCACAGAGAGGAGACAGGAGACAGCAGACAGGAGACAGTAGAGGAGACAGCAGGCAGCAGAGAGGAGACAGGAGACCGCAGACAGGAGACAGGAGAGGAGACAGTAGAGTAGGCATCATAGAGGAGACAGGAGACCGCAGAGAGGAGACAGTAGAGGAGACAGCAGGCAGCAGAGAGGAGACAGGAGACCGCAGAGAGGAGACAGGAGACAGCAGACAATAGAGGAGACAGCAGGCAGCAGAGAGGAGACAGGAGACAGCAGACAGGAGACAGTAGAGGAGACAGCAGGCAGCAGAGAGGAGACAGGAGACAGCACAGAGGAGACAGGAGACAGTAAAGGAGATAGCAGGCAGCAGAGAGGAGAGAGGAGACAGGAGACAGCAGACAGGAGACAGTAGAGGAGACAGCAGGCAGCAGAGAGGAGACAGGAGACAGCACAGAGGAGACAGGAGACAGTAAAGGAGATAGCAGGCAGCAGAGAGGAGACAGGAGACAGCACAGAGGAGACAGGAGACAGCAGGCAGCAGAGAGGAGACAGGAGACAGCACAGAGGAGACAGGAGACAGTAAAGGAGATAGCAGGCAGCAGAGAGGAGAGAGGAGACAGGAGACAGCACAGAGGAGACAGCAGGCAGCACAGAGGAGACAGGAGACAGCACAGAGGAGACAGGAGACAGCACAGAGGAGACAGGAGACAGTAGAGGAGACAGCAGACCGCAGAGAGGAGACAGGAGACCACAGAGAGCACAGAGGAGACAGGAGACAGCAGGCAGCAGAGGAGACAGGAGACAACACAGAGGAGACAGGAGACAACACAGAGGAGACAGGAGACAGCAGGCAGCAGAGGAGACAGGAGACAACAGAGAGGAGACAGGAGACAACACAGAGGAGACAGGAGACAGCAGGCAGCAGAGAGGAAACAGGAGACAACAGACCGCAGAGAGGAGACAGCAGACCGCAGAGAGGAGACAGGAGACAGCAGAGAGCACAGAGGAGACAGGAGACAACACAGAGGAGACAGCAGGCAGCAGAGAGGAAACAGGAGACAGCAGGTAGCAGAGAGGAAACGGGAGACAGCAGGTAGCAGAGAGGAAACAGGAGACAGCAGGTAGCAGAGAGGAAACAGGAGACAGCAGGTAGCAGAGAGGAAACGGGAGACAGCAGGTAGCAGAGAGGAAACAGGAGACAGCAGGCAGCAGAGAGGAAACAGGAGACAGCAGGTAGCAGAGAGGAAACAGGAGACAGCAGGTAGCAGAGAGGAAACAGGAGACAGCAGGCAGCAGAGAGGAGACAGAAGACTGCCCTCCCAAAGGTTTCTGGGAAAACAACTAGGGAGGTCTAAGAATGTGCCTGATGCATTAGCCAAGACCTAGATCCATCATAATTAAAGTATTGCGCAGACAGAACCCAGGGGGTTCACATGTCTTGAATGAAATCTTCCAGCCCAGCCCTCCCAAAGGCTTCTGGGAAAACAAGTCTCCAGTTGGGGCCTTCCACTTTTACACTGGAACTAGGGAGGTCTAGAAATGTGCCTGACGCATTAGCCAAGACCTAGATCCATCATTGTGAACGCTAACTAAGCTAACTAGGCCAGTAAACCAGAAAAATTAATGACCTATGTTTGAGATGGGACGTATAGCTCTGGATCGCATTCATTATAGCACATCGTAGCAAAACGTTTTGCAACGGAAAATGAAAATGAGCATTTCTATTGAAGTTCAGATAGTCCCTCCCTGTTTCAGTATGGCTTCTTGCTTTGGTGCCTAATGAGTAAGACCTTTGTCAAGTCTCTTAGCCCTTAAAGACCCGGCGTCAGTTTCCTTCTGTGAGCGAATGCAAAGCCTTTCAGCTGGTTTTAATTAACTCAACCAGAGACAATGATTCATTAAAATGAGTGCAAAGACTTTTTACTGAGGATACTGACAAAGACTGGAGAACTTCACACTGGTCCCAGGACGAAGGGATTTTAATACAGACACAGAAGTAGATCTAACACACACACACACACACACACACACACACACACACACACACACACACACACACACACACACACACACACACACACACACACACACACACACACACACACACACACACACACGGTGGTACAAACTCTCATGAGACCCTCTCCATTTTAACAATGTCCAAACAAACCAATTGAAAGTGGGCTTTGGTTGTTCAATCCAGACGAAATATGAATTCAGTGGTTCTAGGTTTCAACTTCAACCATCATAATCATTCCAAGATCCACAGCCTTTACAGGTTGGGCTTTGACACACAGAGGGATACAGAGAGAGAGAGGAAGCATGGTGAGACAGGCAGCGTGGTATAAGGAGACAGGCAGCGTGGTATAAGGAGACAGGTAGCGTAGTATAAGGAGACAGGTAGCGTAGTATAAGGAGACGGGCAGCGTGGTATAAAGAGACGGGCAGCACGGTGTAAGGAGACAGGCAGCGTGGTATAAGGAGACAGGCAGCGTGGGATAATGAGACAGGCAGCGTGGGATAAGGAGACAGGCAGAGTGGTATAAGGAGACAGGCAGCGTGGTATAAGGAGACAGGCAGAGTGGTATAAGGAGACAGGCAGCGTGGGATAAGGAGACAGGCAGAGTGGGATAAGGAGACAGGCAGCGTGGGATAAGGAGACAGGCAGCGTGGGATAAGGAGACATGCAGCGTGGGATAAGGAGACAGGCAGCGTGGGATAAGGAGACAGGCAGCGTGGGATAAGGAGTGAGGCAGCGTGGGATAAGTAGACAGGCAGCGTGGTATAAGGAGACAGGCAGCGTGGGATAAGGAGACAGGCAGCGTGGGATAAGGAGACAGGCAGCGTGGGATAAGGAGACAGGCAGCGTGGGATAAGGAGACAGGCAGAGTGGTATAAGGAGACAGGCAGCGTGGTATAAGGAGACAGGCAGCGTGGTATAAGGAGACAGGCAGCGTGGTATAAGAAGACAGGCAGAGTGAGATAAGGAGACAGGCAGTGAGATAAGGAGACAGGCAGTGTGGTATAAGGAGACAGGCAGCGTGGTATAAGGAGACACACAGCGTGGTATAAGGAGACAGGCAGCGTGGTATTAGGAGACAGGCAGCGTGGGATAATGAGACAGGCAGCGTGGGATAAGGAGACAGGCAGAGTGGTATAAGGAGACAGGCAGCGTGGTATAAGGAGACAGGCAGAGTGGTATAAGGAGACAGGCAGCGTGGGATAAGGAGACAGGCAGAGTGGGATAAGGAGACAGGCAGCGTGGGATAAGGAGACAGGCAGCGTGGGATAAGGAGACATGCAGCGTGGGATAAGGAGACAGGCAGCGTGGGATAAGGAGACAGGCAGCGTGGGATAAGGAGTGAGGCAGCGTGGGATAAGTAGACAGGCAGCGTGGTATAAGGAGACAGGCAGCGTGGGATAAGGAGACAGGCAGCGTGGGATAAGGAGACAGGCAGCGTGGGATAAGGAGACAGGCAGCGTGGGATAAGGAGACAGGCAGAGTGGTATAAGGAGACAGGCAGCGTGGTATAAGGAGACAGGCAGCGTGGTATAAGGAGACAGGCAGCGTGGTATAAGAAGACAGGCAGAGTGAGATAAGGAGACAGGCAGTGAGATAAGGAGACAGGCAGTGTGGTATAAGGAGACAGGCAGCGTGGTATAAGGAGACACACAGCGTGGTATAAGGAGACAGGCAGCGTGGTATTAGGAGACAGGCAGCGTGGGATAATGAGACAGGCAGCGTGGGATAAGGAGACAGGCAGAGTGGTATAAGGAGACAGGCAGCGTGGTATAAGGAGACAGGCAGAGTGGTATAAGGAGACAGGCAGCGTGGGATAAGGAGACAGGCAGAGTGGGATAAGGAGACAGGCAGCGTGGGATAAGGAGACAGGCAGCGTGGGATAAGGAGACATGCAGCGTGGGATAAGGAGACAGGCAGCGTGGGATAAGGAGACAGGCAGCGTGGGATAAGGAGTGAGGCAGCGTGGGATACGTAGACAGGCAGCGTGGTATAAGGAGACAGGCAGCGTGGGATAAGGAGACAGGCAGCGTGGGATAAGGAGACAGGCAGCGTGGGATAAGGAGACAGGCAGGGTGGGATAAGGAGACAGGCAGAGTGGTATAAGGAGACAGGCAGCGTGGTATAAGGAGACAGGCAGCGTGGTATAAGGAGACAGGCAGCGTGGTATAAGAAGACAGGCAGAGTGAGATAAGGAGACAGGCAGTGAGATAAGGAGACAGGCAGTGTGGTATAAGGAGACAGGCAGCGTGGTATAAGGAGACACACAGCGTGGTATAAGGAGACAGGCAGCGTGGTATTAGGAGACAGGCAGCGTGGTATAAGGAGACAGGCAGCGTGGTATAAGGAGACAGGCAGCATGGTATAAGGAGACAGGCAGAGTGAGATAAGGAGACAGGCAGTGAGATAAGGAGACAGGCAGTGTGGTATAAGGAGACAGGCAGCGTGGTATAAGGAGACAGGCAGCGTGATATAAGGAGACAGGCAGCGTGGTATAAGGAGACAGGCAGCGTGGTATTAGGAGACAGGCAGCGTGGTATAAGGAGACAGGCAGTGAGATAAGGAGACAGGCAGTGAGATAAGGAGACAGGCAGCGTGGTATAAGGAGACAGGCAGCGTGGTATGTTGGGCTTGTCGGCCCCATCAGCGGTCTGTCAGAAGGATGTGTCAGGAGCAGACGGAGCGTGACCAACGTTGTGTCAGCAGCTAGCTAACCCAGCACTCCCTCCCTGGAGGAGCTAACACTGACAGCCATGCAGCCTCTACAGTCAGCAGCATCTCCTCTCTGTCACGCTGACACACACTTTATATGTCTAGTCTACACATCATCATCGTAGTTTTTTTTTTTGCCCTCTGCTTTTTTCGTTCAAACTGCTTCAGATCTAACTTCTCTTATCCATTAAACACAAACATCAACATGCAACAATTTCAAAGATTTTACAGTTTATGTAATGAAATCAGTCAATTGAAATAAATTAATTAGACCCTAATCAATGGATTTCACATGACTGGGAATACAGATGTGCATCTGTTGGTCCCAGATACCTTAAAAAAAATGGTAGGGGCCTGGATCAGAAAACTGGTCAGTAGCTGGTGTGACCATCATTTGCCTCATGCAGCGTGACACATCTCCTTCGCATAGAGTTGATCAGGCTGTTAATTGTGGCCTGTGGAATGTTGTCCCACTCCTTTTAATAGCTGTGCAAAGTTGCTGGATATTGGCGGGAACTGGAACACGCTGTCGTACACGTTGATCCAGAGCATCCCAAAAATGCATCATGGGTGACATGTCTGGTGAGTATGGAAGAACTGGGACATTTTCAGCTTCCAGTTATTGTGTACAGATCCTTGCGATGTGGGCCGTGCATTATCATACTGAAACATGAGGTGATGGCGGCGGATGAATGGCACGACAATGGGCCTCAGGATCTCGTTACGGTCTCTTTGTGCATTCAAATTGCCATCGATAAAACGCAATTGTGTTCGTTATCCGTAGCTTATGCCTGCCCATACCATAACCCCACCACTACCATGGAGCACTCTGTTCACAACGTTGACATCAGCAAACCGCTCGGCCACACAACGCCATACACGCTGCCATCTGCCCGGTACAGTGGAAACTGTTCTTCCGTGAAGAGCACACTTCTCCAGCGAGCCAGTGGCCATCGAAGGTGAGCCTTTGCCCACTGAAGTCAGTTACGACACCGAACTTCAGTCAGGTCAAGACCCTGGTGAGAACGATGAGCACGCAGAGGAGCTTTCTTGAGACGGTTTCTGACAGTTTGTGCAAAAATTATTCAATTGTGCAAACCCACAGCTTCATCAGCTGTCCGGGTGGTTGATCTCAGATGATCCCGCAGGTGAAGAAGTCGGATGTGAAGGTCCTGGGCTGGTATGGTTACACGTGGTCTGTGGTTGTGATGCCGGATGGACGTACTTCCAAATTCTCTAAAACAATGTTGGAGGCGGCTTATGGTAGAGAAATTAACATCCAATTCTCTGGACATTCCTGTAGTCAGTACGCCAATTGCACGCGCCCTCAAAACATGAGACATCTGTAGCATTGTGTTGTGTGACAAAACTGTACATTTTAGAATGGCCTTATACATAATGATTATGCTGTTTAATCAGCTTATTGATATGCCACAGCTGTCAGGATCATCTCAGCAAAGGAGAAATGCTCACAAAAAAGTATGTAAACAAATTTGTTAAAGAAATAAGCTTTTTGTGCGTATGGAAAATTTCAGGAATGTTTTATTTCAGCTCATGAAACATGCGACCAACACTTTACATGTTGCGGTTTTTTGATCAGTGTAGATCAAATACTACACTATGCTCTGGACAGTGAACATCAAATTATTTAATGATAAATTAAGAGTAGTATGTAAGTCACCTGCTGTCATAGAATGTTTTATTCTCTAAGGTATTATACATTACAGACCACACACAAGCACTTTACCATAACAGTATTCATGTCCTGAGATCACCTCAAGACTTCACAGATTTGATTGACAGGGAGAGACCTCCTCTGATGATTTACTTGCACACTGAGTTCAAAGCACCAATAGGTAAGAGCACATGTTCTGACATCAAAAACAAGGCCCAGATTGAATACTTTGAAAACACAGCCTTCCCTTCAATAATCACAGATTTTAAATGACTCTGGATTGTCAGGCATGAAGTGGAAGCAATCGGTCAGCTATTCAACAGCATCAGATCAGAGATGAAGTCAAGCAATGATGGAAAGAAGGACGCATTGTCAAAGTATTGGAACAAGGCCATGTCCTTGATACAGACCACAAGAGAAAAATCATAGTGCCTTCCTACAACGCTCACTAGAGCGTGGCTCAGTAGTAATAAGAAAACAAAATGTATGAAAGCAAGATATTTACAATAAAAAAAGGACTTGTACAAAAAAAAAACAGGCTCTATTGATACATTTAGTGTAGAAAATGTCCGAAACAGTATTGAACTTGATAGTAAACATAGTCGACAGATGCTATTCTGACAAATGCCTTTGGTCAAGGTTTGAATTACTCATTGGCTCTAGAAAGTGGGCTGAACCAATACACATTTTTTATGCATTTATGGCAGTAACCTGATTTGTTGATAACATTGCAAACCAGCCAGGTCACCCGTAATACAAGTCAGTATTCGACGTCCATCCAAGTCTGAAGATGTTGGGAAATGACGTGGAAACCAGCCACTAGGGGGCAACAGTGAGCGCTGTTACCTTCAATAAGGTTTGGGTTTTGCTAGGGCGTTGTGGACAGGGATGGCGGATGGGCGGAAGCATCTCCCTCTGATTCCAAAGGTTGCAATTTCGAATACAGCAATAGAAAGTTAAGCCTAACCCAAACCTTATCCCTTACCTTAACAAATCAGCCTTAAGAATATGGAGTTAATGCCTGGACTTAACCTTAAACACTTTGAAATGTGACGTTTGAGAAACATGGATGAACGTCTAGATCTGACTTGAGACTGAGCTGGTTCCCTATCATCTGGACCTTTCCTTTCCCACATTTTACTTAGTATATGTCCCCTTAAAACATTCAAGCTGGATCCTTAATGGTGAAACTGCCATGTCCGTTTGTGATATTACAACAACAAAGAAGTTACTGCAAACGACCAACAGTTTCCCTCTCAGACATCAGTGCATGCGCGATAGAAGAGCACAATATGTCCTGCTATTAGTTTTACCATGCTGTGTGACGTTCCTCAGCCCGGACAACAACAACAAAAAAAGTGGTGGGTAGGCTTCCCCATACTGCGGACTCCATCTTTAAGGCTTTAGTTAGTCCAAATACACAGGTTTAGACCGTTACATTTGTACATTTTAGTCAACAGACACTCTTTTCCAGAGCGACGTACAAGACAATTAGGGTTAGGTGCGTTGCTGAAGGGCATAGAGTGATTTTTCCCCCCGTCGGCTCAGATTCGAACCAGCAACCTTTAGGTTACTGGCCCAACGCTCTTAATCGCTAGGCTCCCTGCCGCCCGAACTTCACAGGGAAAAATACATCGACTTTGTTTAAGACGACAGAACACAATCATGACCATTTGCAGAGTGCCACGACATCGACAAAGCCAAAGACTCATTGGGCACTTAGATATACAAAACCAATTCACTGTGTTTGACAACATCACTGTAGAATCACAACAGATAATGCTGGTGCATTTCATTATAATATAGATTTTCCTAGTTAAAAAGAGCATAGAAAAATCTGTCCATATTGCATGCAATTTACCCCAGTGCAGAAAGAATCAAAATGCCTTTTGTCTATGGTCCCCTGATACAATAAGAAAAGCATAATAGTTCATTTTGTCAGGATATACATTTTGTTGTGACTGTTATGGCATGCTGAAGAAGGCAGAGCAGTAGAAATGATGGATTTTTTCCTTTAGCAGATCTCCTGTTCTTCACCTACTCTGATCTGAGAATGCAGGCTAAAGCAACATGGCAGATGACTAACGGACATTGGCTCTCACCTGTCTGGCTCTTTCAGATCAATGCAAGGAGAGGAGACGAGAACTATTTCCATTATTGAGCTACGCCCCCTTTAGACTAATGCGCTATAAGGAAACCACTTTAGACTAATGAGCTATAAGGAAACCACTTTAGACTAATGAACTATGCCTCCCTCTCATTCCACCTTCTTCAGGATGTAGAGGATTCCGATATTGTCGATGGTGACGAAGGTGGAGAAGTCAGGTGACACATGGATCCTTTTCAGATTGGCTCCTGTCGGGTAGAAGGTCTGGAGGGCCTCTCCTTTCTCCACGTTCCACCACTATGAGGGAGAGTGAGAGAGAGAGAGCAGGGGCAAGAGAGGGAGAGCAAGAGAGAGAGCAGGGGCAAGAGAGGGAGAGATAATGAGAGAGGGTGAGAGAGACAGACAGAGTTAGTTATCAGTTTAAGTGTGTCTCTAAGCCCCTACCACTGATGTACAGTACCCTGTAAGAGCCCTTCTGATAAATAGATCAGTGATGCAGTTTGGTCTTGTCAGCCACACACACACACACAGTTTTGCTAACCGATTCTGTTTAATGCGACCTGCTAAGCTGTAATTTTTTCATTGAAGTTCCACCTCTCAGGAATCCACTATCAAAGACACCAAGTCAATCATATCAAGTGTGCGCGCGGGAGGTGTCTCAAACGAAGACATGCCAATCTTCCACATTTCCCAGAATAATATTCATATTCGCTCTTTTATCAAGCCAATGAAAACAGACAGTATCATCACACCACTTATCTCCCTGCGGAACATATTTCCACTTCCTAAATTCCATTAGTGGAAGGGAGAAACCTAGCAGCTTCTAACACCCAGCTGTTATTGTGGGTCTGAGGAAAAACCAGGCCAAGTCAGACTGTAAGACCCAGCTGTTATTGTGGGTCTGAGGAAAGACCAGGCCAAGTCAGACTAAGACCCAGCTGTTATTGTGGTCTGAGGAAAAACCAGGCCAAGTCAGACTGTAAGACCCAGCTGTTATTGTGGGTCTGAGAAAAAACCTGTCACGCCCTGACCATAGAGAGCCTTTTTATTCTCTATTTTGGTTAGGTCGGGGTGTGACTAGGGTGGGTAATCTAGGTTGTTTTATTTCTGTTGGCCTGGTATGGTTCCCAATCAGAGGCAGCTGTTCATCGTTGTCTCTGATTGGGGATCATATTTAGGCAGCCATTTCCCCACTGTGTTTTGTGGGATCTTGTTTGTGTGTAGTTGCCTGTGAGCACTCCATAGCTTCACGTGTCGTTTGCTCTTTATTGTTTTTTGTGCGGTTCACTTCTAATAAAATGTCGAACCGATTTCACGCTGCGCTTTAGTCTGAATGTTAGTACGACGATCGTGACAAAACCAGCCAAGTCAGAATAAGACCTAGCTGTTATTGTGGGTCTGAGGAAAAACCAGGACAAGTCTGTCTCTGAGAGAGTGTGTGCAGCGTCAACTGTTGCAGAATTAGTAGTAGTATCCTTGTACCATCGTACTCAAGTACACACATACATTCTCACACGCAGACACATGTACGCACGCACAAACACACCACAGACACAGAAATATTAATGAATGATACAAACTCCTCAAACACACAAAAGGGGTCTCATTTTCCATTCCCCTGCAAGTACAGCTTGCAAATGAGACCCCTTTTGTGTGTTTGAGGAGTTTGTATCATTCATTAATATTTCTGTGTCTGACTGACTGTCTGCCACTGTACCCCCCTATCTCTAGTCTATGAGTGTGAGGCCCATGCTGTGTAATGGCTCGGTCTGTACACTACAAACCTCTGCAGGGGTTTAGGCCACGGTCTGTGGAATACCAACACCACTGTGTGTGCAGCGTATGGAGCGGGCTGCAGTGAAGTGGGGTGACTGAGCTCCATAGGGCCTCAAGCTGACTGTTCTAGATCTATGAAGACTGAGGAATGGAGGGTCTCATTAAAACAAATAGGAGGAACAGGATGTCTGTTTTGACTTAATGAGGTATGCTTCTGTGGAGAAGAGAGGGAGAGATGGAGGGAAAGAGAGAAGGATAGATGGAGAAGGTCCGGTAGTTGATTCCCTTTCAGATCCCTGTGTCACTCACACACACACACAGCGGTTACATAACCATGCAACACAACAAGACAAAGGTCTTCAATATTTAACACCACTAAGATCTCTCTCTCTCTCTCTAAATGTATCTCTTTCTCTCCATCTCTCATTTTATTCTCTCCCCTCTCCTTTTTCACACACCCTCCATTTCCATATAAATATTTGGAGAGAGGAGAGATAGACAGTGAGGCGAGTTAATAATAAATAAACCCTGTACTGTAGCTGTAAGACTGCTGATTCTAATCCCAGACTGGGCAACACAGATATGGAGCCATGGATATAGATACTGCTTTCAGCAATGCTCTTAACCCTAGATAAGTCTAGGTAGTGCTGCACTTGGAGTGGTGTGTCTGTGTGCGTGGCCTGCCTGTTGACAACAGAGAAGGTTTCTGTAGTAACGGATGGATATAAAAATAAAGTACTATTCTTCCTATTTGACAGCTTCGCGTGATGGAGGAGGTGGTACCCCATACTGAGAGGAGAGAGGGAAGTGTGATTAAGTCTCAGAGGAAAGAAAAACAGCTCCCCCCACACACACTCATGTGCGCACAAAACTCCTAGTCTCTCAAACTCAATCTCTCTTGTAAATATCCTTTGATCGAAAGATAACCAGCAAGGGATGAGCATAAAGACAGACCACCAGCAAGGGATGAGAATAAAGACAGACCACCAGCAAGGGATGAGAATAAAGACAGACCACCAGCAAGGGATGAGAATAAAGACAGACCACCAGCAAGGGATGAGAATAAAGACAGACCACCAGCAAGGGATGAGAATAAAGACAGACCACCAGCAAGGGATGAGAATAAAGACAGACCACCAGCAAGGGATGAGAATAAAGACAGACAACCAGCAAGGGATGAGAAGAGACCGAATAAAGAGAACGAGAATGACAGAGGAGAGTACTTCACTCCACATCCTCCAAACTCTAACCCCAGAGAGAGAGAGAAAAGAGAGCATGTGGTTCCTGCTAAAGGGGTCAGCATGCTTCAGTTCAGCTGATGCCTAGCCGAACACGGCTACCTGAACACGGCTAGCTGAACCGAACGAGTGTGCTCGCATACTGCCTTGAAAGACCTATGCTTGATAAAGGAGGAAAAAGAAGAAAGTCATGTTTGTCCATTTTGACATGCCGTAGCCAGGATATACTTCCTCAAAATAGTCTGAATTATTCCAAGAAATCTGTCATTAATTTTGACGTTTTGCCGAAGAGATCTTAGTCGTGCAATTTTACATGTAAGATGTTTGTTGCAGTATTTTTCTGTGTGTTGGGGACAGTGTGTACATATGGGGTGATGCAGGGGAAGACAGGGGCAAGGGAGGGAACGAACATGACAGGGACAGAGTCACTGTACTATAGGTACACACAGAAACACACACTACAAGAGGGGCCTTATTTGACAAAGGTCTAATGACCACCAAGAGAATACTGCAGTACAAGTCATGATGGAATGTGTGTGTCCTCTGTAGAACAGATGGTGCTGCTGATATGAACACTATTACTGTGCTGCCATTGATTTATGATGGTGTTAGCGAAGCAGAAAGATGCAATGGTCTGGTGTGTGTGTGTGTGTGCGCGCATACGTGTACTGTAAGCTGTGTTTGTGTGCATGTGTTTGTACTTGTGTGTGTTTGTGCCATCTTGAGTTCTCATGAGTTAGAAAACTTTCCAATCCAACAGCACAGCTTGCTGCCCCCTCCTGCCAAGTCTTCTAAAATTAACACTGATGATGATATCTGCATGGATATATTAATATAGATTAACAACCAGTCTAACACACACACACACACACACACACACACACACACACACACACACACACACACACACACACTAAATGTGTTAGTATATGTACTGTGTGTGTGTCTAGTGAGTATTAGCTTATGCTAGAGTGCATACAGTACACTAGAATTAGCCTGTGTGTGTCTGTATGTTAATATGCAGGCTTGTATACTGAGCGTATGTGTGTGTGTCAGTATGTTAATATGCAGGCTTGTATACTGAGAGTAGGTTTGTGTGTGTCAGTATGTTAATATGCAGGCTTGTATACTGAGAGTATGTTTGTGTGTCTGTATGTTAATATGCAGGCTTGTATACTGTCACTGCTCCTCCTCTGCAGTGCAGGGGCCGGTTCCTCCTGCAGGCAGAGGAGGGTCGTTAGTGATTGGAGTCACCTGGGCTCTAAGTATTTAAACTGTCACTAATCACTTCTCTCTCCGTCTCTCTGCTCCTCATGATTTGTTTGTTCCTTTGTAGTTTTGCATAATTTTCACTCAGTCATGTTCACACACACATATTCACGCATCCATGCACTTTACATACACCTTACATTATGATACTTCCACACCTCATTCCTTTTCCTTAGTTTAAGTTAATAGTTTGTTGTAGAATAAGAACACTTTTAATTGGCCTATACCTGTTGTTCGTGTCCCCTCATTTTTGTCACAGGCTATGAGCCGGCTTGTGACAAGTGGGGGCTCGTCCAGGATCGTAGTTAACTTTGCCACTTTTTTTGTTTGAGGGGATGTTTGGGTGGGGCCAATTTTGTTGAAGAGAGCGTTGAGAGCCATGTGTTCTTTTGGTTCAGTTAGCTTGGTAGCTAAGCAATTCACTGGGTTTTTCTGGGTTTTGTTCATGTGGGAGTCCTCTCCTGTTCAGGCTTATCAGCGAGTGTCCATAGGAGGCTCGTGGTGTTTTTGTTTTAGGTGGCAGTGAACGTGGGTAGAGCATCCCTTTCCCTTTTCCCCTACATCGGCTCGGGAGCACCTCCGTGGTTATGGGAGGGCCGCCAGTTTCTGGTTGTCTTTTCCACTCCACTGGTTTTGTGTGCATAAAACCCCACCACATGTGACTGCACGAAGACCAGGGCCAGTTAGTTAGTTGTTTTTGGAGGATAGTGGGGTGTGGCTCCTGTCCTTGAACCCAGACTGACAGCAGGTGAGTTGTGTGTTTTTTGAGCATTTGTAAGAGTATTATTGGTTGAGGAAAATGTCTTCCATTTTGAGTAGTTTTGTTCAAGCTCCTTCAGAGGTAGCCTTAGAATTGTGTACTAAGGAGCAGTTAATTGAAATTGCTGAACATTATCAGATTGAGATTGTTGATAAAAAAATTAAAGAGACTGTTAACTAGCTTAAAGCAGGGTCTTAGGGAAATGGGTGTTTTTGGTGGTCAGTCTGCTAGTAGTGAGGGTGCACGTTTTCAGTCTAGCCCTTTAACTTTTGAGCAGCAGAGGGAACTGTTGCAAATGCAGTTAGAGATAGCGCGATTGAGAAATGCTAATAGACCGGAAAGACTACCACAGTTTGATGTTTCACAGAATCTTTGTTTGTTGCCTAAATTTGATGAGTCAGATCCAGACACATACTTTACTTTATTTGAGCGTATTGCGGAAGCTAGAGCTTGGTCAGATTTGGACATGACTATGTTGTTGCAATGTGTACTTACAGGTAAAGCACGTGAGGCTTTTGCAGCACTGAGTGTAGCTGACAGTAAAGTTTTTGCTAAAATTAAATCAGCAGTTCTGAAGGTCTACGAGCTTGTGCCAGAGGCATATCGTCAACGTTTTCGTTACAGGAAAAAGTTAGATTCACAAACCTATTCTGAGTTTGTTTGTGATTTGACTTCTGCATTTAATCGTATGTGTACAGCTTCTGAAGTTAGTACTTTTGAGGGTCTGTCTAATTTGATTGTGTCAGAACAGTTCAAAAATTCTGTGTCTGACCAGGTTGCTACATACATGAATGAACGTAAAGTTAAGTCTCCAAGTGATGCAGCAATCCTTGCAGATGAGTACAGGCTAACACATAAAAACCATTTTGAGTCAAACAGTGACATGCACCATGAAAATAACTTTACTCCTAGGAATAGTAGGTCACCTTTTTTGGGGGCTTCTTTCCAAAGGCCTCAGCAGAAGTTTGGGTCTGGAGGACTTAAAGCACCAGTTAATGCTAATACCTGTCGCTACTGTTTAGTTGAAGGACATTGGAAGAAAGATTGTCCTCGGCTTCATTCAAAACAGTCAGGTCAAGTTAAACCTGCTATGATGGCAGCTCCTGTTACAGCCTCTGACCATCAGGGTGAGCTGTTTCAGCCACTAGTTGAGTTTGATTCTCAGTCTTCCCACTGATTTTTCAGCCTTTATTTCAGATGGTGTAGTGTCCCTGGTAGATGGCAACCAGAATGTTAAAATCAAGATCCTAAGAGACACTGGAGCTTGAGATTCTTTTATTCTGGAATCTGTTTTGCCGTTCTATAAAGAGTCTGATACTGGCCGTTGTGTAATGGTATGTGGTATGGGTTTAGTTCCATTCTCTTGTCCTTTACATGAAGTTACCCTAAAATGTGGTCTAGTGGAGGGTGATGTAGATGTTGGGGTTAGACCCCAGTTGCCAGTAGAGGGAGTTCACATGATTTTGGGGAATGACTTGGCAGGTAGTAAGGTGTGGGCAGATGGCAAACTAAACATCTGTAAGAAGCAACCTTCAGTGTCCCCTGCAAGGGAATCTCCGGATCAAAACTGTCTCTCCTGAGGTATTTCAAGTTTGTGCGGTTACCTGCGCAGCCTCTCGTAAGGAGATTGAGAGTAAGCCAGAAAGTCTTGAGTTGCCAGTCAAACTCCAGACAGAACAGTTGACTAGTTCTAGAGATTCATTGATGTCTGAGCAAAAGGCCGATACTACTTTAGCTGATCTGTTTGATAAAGTGGTTCCTGATTCAGTGGTGAGGAATAGTGCTCAGTGTTATTTTCTTCTTGATGGGCTGTTGGTCAGGAAATGGGTTCCACACTATGATCAGGGTCTAGGAGAACTAGTCTTTCAAATAGTTGTACCTACTACTTTGCGAAATAAAGTGTTGCAAACTTCACATGGTGATGTGGCAGGTCATATGGCTGTTCGTAAAACTTATGATCGCATACTTCGTTATTTTTTCTGGCCACGTTTAAAGCGGGATGTAGCTCAGTTTATTAAAACGTGTCATACGTGTCAGCGCACAAGTAAGCCAAACCAGGTCTTACAAGACACTCCATCACAAACCCACTTAATTGAGCATGATATAGACATCGGAGATGCTAAGCCTATCAAACAGAGATTTTATCGTGTATCTGAGGAGAAGAGATTGAAACTAGAAACAGAGGTGCAGTATATGTTGGACAATGGTATTGCGGAGCCATGTTGTTCAAATTGGGCTTCACCCTGTCTTTTGGTCAAAGAGTCTGATTCCACTTTCAGACCTTGCACTGATTATAGAAAAGTTAACAATGAAAACTCAAAATGTGAGTTTGCCAAAACCACAGTCACATACCTAGACAAGGTTGTTGGTCAGGGATTTGTCTGTCCCGTGGAAGCCAAGGTTCTGGCTGTGAAGCAGTTCCCACAGCCCTCCACAAAGAAAGAACTGATGCGCTTCCTGGGAATGGCGGGGTACTACCGTGCTTTTTGTAACTACTTTTCGGTAGTAGTGTCCCCCCTGACCAATCTGTTGAAGGCCAAGGCTGAGTTTATCTGGTCCGCCCAGTGTCAAGAGGCATTTGATGCAGTTAAGACTCTTTTGTGTTTGGCACCTGTGTTGGCAGCACCAAATCTTGGGAAACCTTTCAAATTGCAGGTAGACGCCAGTCAAATCGGTGCTGGGGCTGTGCTTCTCCAGGAGAATGATGACACGGTTGAGTGTCCAGCCAGTTTCTTCTCCCGGAAATGTAATAAGTATCAGAAACTATTCTGTAATTGAAAAGGAGGCTTTAGGTCTCATTTGGGCTTTACAGCACTTCGAGGTCTATGTTGGTTCTGGTTTGACCCCTTTAACTGTGTTCACTGACCACAACCTACTTGTTTTTCTGAGGTCCCTGCAAAACCCCAACCAGCGCCTGATGCGTTGGGCTTTGTTCTTGCAACCTTTCAACCTTGATATTAGACACATTAGTGGTAAGGATAATATCATTGCTGATGCTCTGTCCCGTGCTCCTTTAACCTAGCTTGAATCTTTTCTCTGCTGACCCCTACGGGCTGTCTGCGCCTCGTTCCTCTTAAATTGCTCCCCAGGTACCAGGGCTGCTGAGTTTGAGGGGCGGACAGTCAGCTGGGGGACACGGGGCTACTGCTAGGAGCCGGGATTGGTATCCTTTTTTTGTTTATTTGTTTTTGGGGAAATTTGAATTATTTTGATTATGTTGGGTTGAGGGTGGGACCCTCATTTTAAGGAGGGAGGTGTCACAGCTCCTCCTCTGCAGTGCAGGGGCGGTTCCTCCTGCAGGCAGAGGAGGGTCGTTAGTGATTGGAGTCACCTGGGCTCAGGGTATTTATAAACTGTTTCACTAATCACTTCTCTCTCTCTCTCTCTCTCTCTCTCTCTGCTCCTCCAGGTATGCTCATGATTTGTTTGTTCCTTTGTAGTTTTGCATAATTTTCACTCAGTCATGTTCACACACACATATTCACGCATCCATGCACTTTACATACACCTTACATTATGATACTTCCACACCTCATTCCTTTTTCTTAGTTTAAGTTAATAGTTTGTTGTAGAATAAGAACACTTTTAATTGGCCTATACCTGTTCGTGTCCCCTCATTTTTGTCACAGGCTGAGCCGGCTTGTGACAATACTGAAAGTATGTTTGTGTGTCAGTATGTTAATATGCAGGCTTGTATACTGAGAGTATGTGTGTGTGTCAGTATGTTAATATGCAGGCTTGTATACTGAGAGTGTGTGTGTGTCAGTATGTTAATATGCAGGCTTGTATACTGAGAGTATGTGTGTGTGTGTCAGTATGTTAATATGCAGGCTTGTATACTGAGAGTATGTGTGTGTGTGTCAGTATGTTAATATGCAGGCTTGTATACTGAGATTGTGTGTGTGTGTCAGTATGTTAATATGCAGGCTTGTATACTGAGAGTATGTGTGTGTGTCAGTATGTTAATATGCAGGCTTGTATACTGAGAGTATGTGTGTGTGTGTCAGTATGTTAATATGCAGGCTTGTATACTGAGAGTATGTGTGTCAGTATGTTAATATGCAGGCTTGTATACTGAGAGTATGTGTGTCAGTATGTTAATATGCAGGCTTGTATACTGAGAGTATGTGTGTGTGTGTCAGTATGTTAATATGCAGGCTTGTATACTGAGAGTATGTGTGTGTGTGTCAGTATGTTAATATGCAGGCTTGTATACTGAGATTATGTGTGTGTGTCAGTATGTTAATATGCAGGCTTGTATACTGAGAGTATGTGTGTGTGTCAGTATGTTAATATGCAGGCTTGTATACTGAGAGTGTGTGTGTGTCAGTATGTTAATATGCAGGCTTGTATACTGAGAGTATGTGTGTGTGTGTCAGTATGTTAATATGCAGGCTTGTATACTGAGATTATGTGTGTGTGTGTCAGTATGTTAATATGCAGGCTTGTATACTGAGAGTATGTGTGTGTGTCAGTATGTTAATATGCAGGCTTGTATACTGAGAGTATGTGTGTGTGTGTCAGTATGTTAATATGCAGGCTTGTATACTGAGAGTGTGTGTGTGTGTCAGTATGTTAATATGCAGGCTTGTATACTGAGAGTATGTGTGTGTGTGTCAGTATGTTAATATGCAGGCTTGTATACTGAGATTGTGTGTGTGTCAGTATGTTAATATGCAGGCTTGTATACTGAGAGTATGTGTGTGTGTCAGTATGTTAATATGCAGGCTTGTATACTGAGAGTATGTGTGTGTGTGTCAGTATGTTAATATGCAGGCTTGTATACTGAGAGTATGTGTGTCAGTATGTTAATATGCAGGCTTGTATACTGAGAGTATGTGTGTCAGTATGTTAATATGCAGGCTTGTATACTGAGAGTGTGTGTGTGTGTCAGTATGTTAATATGCAGGCTTGTATACTGAGAGTATGTGTGTATGTTAATATGCAGGCTTGTATACTGAGAGTATGTGTGTGTGTGTCAGTATGTTAATATGCAGGCTTGTATACTGAGAGTATGTGTGTGTGTCAGTATGTGTAGAAACATCCATAACCCAGTCCACTGGAATAAACTGGATGTAACAGGTGCTTTTGCTGAGCAGGTATGTCTATTGAAGCTACCCAGGGAAAAACTCAGACTTACATGATAGAAACACAGCCTGCCTGGCCCAGTCACAACACAACAGAGTGGGTATGTGTGTGAGAGAGTTGGATTGGAGGAGAGAGAGAGAAAGAGGGAGAGAGATGGAGAGGCAGGTGTTTATATGTATGTGAGCAATCTCTCTTAAGCGAGCACACTCAGACAAAGTGCCCAGGGATAATGCGTACAGATCCCTTGCTCTTTTTCAACTCCTACAGGCTCTGGGACAAGGAGATGGAGGGAGAGAGATGATCAAATAAAAGGTGAGAACTGTGTGTGAACTAGGTGAATACCAGTACACTGTAGGCCTATATTACAACTGTACACTGATGTACAACATATTAACACCACCTCCCTCAATGTTGTCCTCAGAACAACCTCAATTCATCGAGGCATGGACTCTACAAGGTGTCAAAAGCGTTCCATAGGGATGCTGACCCATGTTGACTTCAATGCTTCCCACAGTTGTCAAGTTGGGTGGTGGACCATTCTTGACACACACGGGAAACTGTTGAGCGTGAAAAACCCAGCAGAGTTGCAGTTCTTGACTCAAACTGGTGCGTCTGAACAAGTTATGGTAGTAGGTGCCAAAGGCACTTAAATATTCACCTTCTGAATGGCACACACACAATCCATGTCTCAATTATCTCAAGACTTAAAAATCCTTATTTAACCCGTCTCCTCCCTTTCATCTACACTGATTGAAGTTGATTTAACAAGTGACATCAATAAGCTTTTACCTGGAATCACCTGGTCAGCCTGTCATGGAAAGAGCATGTTCTTAATGTTTTGTACACTCAGTGTATGTATGTCCATGCCCGTGTGTGTGTGTCAGCACCCAGGACAAGCGGAGAGAGAGGGAAAAGCTGTCTGACACAACGGCTGCATTATTCAACAAAGGCTCCACCCATTGAAATATTGATGCACAGTTAATTCTAACTCCTCCCCCTCCTCCATCTCTCTCTCCCCCTCCTCCAGCTCTTTCTCTCCCCCAGCTCTTTCTCTCCCCCTCCATCTCTTTCTCTCCCCCTCCATCTCTTTCTCTCCCCCTATTGTTCTCTGTCTCCCTTGGTCTGTCTGTGTGTCTGCATGTCTCTCCACCTCCCTTTCCCTCTCTTCCCTAACGTTAACCCTCTACCTTTCCCTCTCTTCCCTAACCCTTTCCCTCTCTTCCCTAACGTTCACCCTCTACCTTTCCCTCTCTTCCCTAACCCTTTCCCTCTCTTCCCTAACGTTAACCCTCTACCTTTACCTCTCTTCCCTTTCCCTCTCTTCCCTAACGTTAACCCTCTACCTTTCCCTCTCTTCCCTTTCCCTCTCTTCCCTTTCCCTCTCTTCCCTTTCCCTCTCTTCCCTTTCCCTCTCTTCCCTTTCCCTCTCTTCCCTTTCCCTCTCTTCCCTAATGTTAACCCTCTACCTTTCCCTCTCTTCCCTAACTCTCTCCCACATCTTGCCTCTCTTTCTCTCCACCATCTCATCCCGGGGTGTAAGGTATAACATGTCCCCTCTCTCTCCCACAGCCAAAGACAATTAACCCAGGTTTAATGAGAGGAGCATGGGAACAACAGGCTTTGGGGGGGATAAATATTTCACTACATCATGTTGTGTTTACGCCATGAGCCTGAGAAGAGATATACTGTAGCTAGGCCAAACTCAGGGCTGCCAACCAAATGGCACCCTATTCCCTTTATAGTGCACTGCTTGGATAGGGCTCTGGTCAAAAGTAGTGTACTATAAATGGAATAGGGTCCCTTTTGGGACGTAGCAAAGGCTGAACAAGGCTAGATCACGGCTCTAGCTGAAGAAGAATACTTTATTAGTTCAACTGAGACAGAAATTAGTCTTTTACCAAACCCCACGGTTTCATCGCTGCTTGATGAAAGATCTCTGTCTGTCAGAGACCGACTGTCTGCACTCCTAAACTACCAGTCATTTTGTACCTGACATATCATGCTTTATACATTAGAATATGTGTGTGTGTACACGCAAACACACATTAAGCTGGAGCATAGAGTAGCCAATGAGCAGTTTGGGAGGTCCTTATTCAAGGGAACGTTGACAATAGCTGGCTCTTTCAAAGACCGAGATGTATCTTTTGATCTTGGAATAAGAAAAATATGAACACACAAATATAATAACTGTGTGGTGTCTGATCGTAATTCTATCCGAAATACACATTTAATTTATACAAAAACACAAGCCTAAAAACAAAACCTCAAACAACCCCAAACCCACATACACACAAAGCCACCACATAGCACAGAACTGTGATTGAAAGTATGTGATGTGACAGGTAGTGTGTGTGTATTTTTAGAGGCATGTCTCTGCTCTGCGTGGAGTGTGGCATGGCTCTCCTGCAGCTCCTCTGTTGGGAACTATCAGTACGTGGTGTTATGGCTGGGGAGGAACAACAGATCTACACTGACAAGGTTCTCTCCTACTGACTCCACCATGTCTTATCGGATGACTTCATCCAATCTATTTACCGATATAGATTGTGGTGTAAGAGTGCGGTATCTACAAGCATTAGAAAATGCACCGTTGTCATGGGAAGGCAACTGAGAGCCTTTTTATTACTAAACTAGGTGTTTGTGACGTTAAAAATCGGGAGACTTGAACAGATCAATCAGCATAATATACATTTCTCGTCCAATATTGTTAGCCGACTGACTATTAAACATTAACAGGGTTTCAGCAACAAGATATTTACAGATGGATTTTTAGCTTTATGGGGGACACAGATCACACAATTGATCTCCATCTCTCTCTGACTCCCACCCTTCCTTCTCTATGATTCTCTCCCTCACAAATGTACTCTTTCTTTTCTCCCCTTTCCACCTCTCCAGGGGAAGGTCATATTAACCTTGACTCCTCTCACTCTCCTCATTGGCCACCTGGGTCTTGTTAGCACACATTTAACCACCATAAACACACATACACACACACACACACACACAGAGACAGAGAGAAAGAAATAAAGGAGAGAGAAGCAGAAAGCTCTGATATTTTACCCAATTCTTACCCCTGTTCAGCAGCTTATGATGGAAGGAGAGAGAGATTGAGAGAGGGGTTCCAATGGGGAGATGAAAAGGGAAAGAAACAGAATTAACACCTGAGAGAAAGGGAGAGGGAGAAACAGACAGAGAGACACACACAAAGTGAGCAAGTAAAAGAGAGAGAGAAAGAAAGACAGAGAGCGAGAGAGGAGAGATACCATTAGTAGGAGAGTGTGAGAGACTTCCTATGGGGAACAGAGAGATGGAGAACAACAGTGAGTGTGAAAAAGGTGAGATAAGGTTGGATATCTTCTCTTGGTCTTCAATCACCTAGCGAAGTGAGGTCTGACAACACTACCGACAGGCAACTGTCTTCATCTAAACTCCTCACATCCATCTACAGTACTGTGTGTGTGTGTGTGTGTGTGTGTGTGTGTGTGTGTGTCTGTATTTGGAGACGTGTGTGTGTGTCTGTACACGTGTGTGTCGGTGCATGATTCATGTGAGAGTACCTAGGGAAATGAAGGTTAAATAAGGATGGTATGAGATCTGGGAATATGTTTGATAAATGTGGGTATATTGAGAACAGAACATACAGTGCCTTCAGAAAGTAGTCATACCTGTTAACTTATTCCACATTTTGTTGTGTTACAGCCGGAATTCAAAATTGATAAAAAATAATAATTATCACCCATGTACACACAATAACCCATAATGACAAAGTGAAAACATGTTTTAAGAAATGTTAGCAAATGTATTGAAAATGAAATACAGACATTTCTAATTTACATAAGTATTCACACCTGAGTCAATACTTTGTAGAAGCACCTTAGACTCACAGCTGTAATTGCTGCCAATCTGGGTAAGTCTCTAAGAGCTTTCCACACCTGGATTGTGCAACATTTGCCCATTATTCTTTAAAAAACAAAAATAGCAAATTCTACAATGAGTGGTTTGGAAGGAATCAGTAGCTAACTGCAAGTGTTGCAAAGCAATCACCATTTTGCTTCGCCTGCCTGCTATTCGGTGGAGAGCGTGTGTGGTCCAAGTCTGGGTTTAAGGATTTAAATCATCTCTCTGAAATGGTCTCTTTTCCAAGCTTAAAAAGATAATTCACTCGCAACCCCATGGGCCAGAAAAGGTTGAATACATTAGCCATGCTGTCCATCCAGCATGACTTCTTCCGTGTTTAAGACAACTGGGAACTCTGGGAAAAAAACTAGCTCCAACTTGGAAATGACATTTTGAACGGTCATCCAACAGAATTCCACATAGGGAACTCGGGCCTCTTTCTAGCGCTCCGACCTGAAGATCAGACATCATGATTCAACCTTGGTTTTTATTTTTTAAAGAGTTCCCAGTTATCTTGAAAGCACCTTTGATGATAAAATTTGCCCGCAAGAAGCACCGCCACGCCACCTTCCTGTTCAAGTAAGCACAACAACGGTCCAAAAATGTATGATGCTGCATATATTAGCTCATGTGCTTTTATTCACGAGGAAGGGATACTATATAATGCTGTTGGGCCTGTAACCATGAGAAGGGGATACTATATAATGTTGTTGGGTCTGTAACCACGAGGAAGGGATACTATATAATGCTGTTGGGCCTGTAACCATGAGGAGGGGATACTATATAATGTTGTTGGGTCTGTAACCATGAGGAAGGGATACTATATAATGTTGTTGGGTCTGTAACCATGAGGAAGGGATACTATATAATGTTGTTGGGTCTGTAACCATGAGGGGATACTATATAATGCTGTTGGGCCTGTAACCATGAGGAGGGGATACTATATAATGTTGTTGGGTCTGTAACCATGAGGAAGGGATACTATATAATGTTGTTGGGTCTGTAACCATGAGGGGATACTATATAATGTTGTTGGGTCTGTAACCATGAGGAATGGATACTATATAATGTTGTTGGGTCTGTAACCATGAGGAAGGGATACTATATAATGTTGTTGGGTCTGTAACCATGAGGAAGGGATACTATATAATGTTGTTGGGCCTGTAACCATGATGAAGGGATACTATATAATGTTGTTGGGCCTGTAACCATGAGGAAGGGATACTATATAATGTTGTTGGGTCTGTAACCATGAGGAGGGGATACTATATAATGTTGTTGGGTCTGTAACCATGAGGAGGGTCTGTAACCATGAGGAAGGGATACTATATAATGTTGTTGGGTCTGTAACCATGAGGAGGGGATACTATATAATGTTGTTGGGTCTGTAACCATGAGGAAGGGATACTATATAATGTTGTTGGGCCTGTAACCATGAGGAGGGGATACTATATAATGTTGTTGGGTCTGGAACCATGAGGAGGGGATACTATATAATGTTGTTGGGCCTGTAACCATGATGAAGGGATACTATATAATGTTGTTGGGCCTGTAACCATGAGGAAGGGATACTATATAATGTTGTTGGGTCTGTAACCATGTTTGCCAGTGACTCTTCCCATTCAAATATTATTTTTCAACAAAAAAGTTCAGTAATTCTAGTTGAAATTGCAAGTTTTGTTGTTACCGTTGTTACCGTGTTGTTTTGTTGTTACCGTAAATTTGTTGTTACCGTTATGGTGCCATTAACTTGCTAAAATCACCAGTGGTGGTACTCAGTGTTTTCTCCAAACAACACTATGTATTCAGGACTAAAAGTGAATTAATTGCTTTGCCACATTTTTTTGCAGTATGACTTAAGTGCCTTCTTGCGAATAGGATGCACGTATTTGAATATATGTTATTCTGCACAGGCTTCCTTTTTACTCTGTCAATTATGTTAGTATTGTGGAGTAACTACAATGTTGTTGATCCATCCTCAGTTCTCCTATCACAGCCATTAAACTCTGTAACAGTTTTAAAGTCACCATTGGCCTCATGGTGAAATCCCTGAGTGGGATTAGGAAGGACGTCTGTATCTTTGTAGTGACTGGGTGTACTGATACACCATCCAAAGCATAATTAATCACTTCACCATGCTGAAAGAGATATTCAATGTCTGCTATTTTCTTTTTACCCATCTACCAATGGGTGCCCTTCAAAAATCTCCCTGGTCTTTGTGGTTGAATCTGTATTTGAAATTCACTGCTCAACCTTACAGATAATTGTATGTGTGGGGTACAGAGATGAGGTAGTTGTTAAAAATATATATGTTAAACACTATTATTGCACACAGAGTGAGTCCATGCAACTTATGTGACTTGTTAAGCACATTTTTACTCCTGAACTTATTTAGGCTTGCCATAACAAAAGAGGTTGAATACTTTTGTCTCACTACATTTCAGCGTTTCATTTTAAATAAATCTGTAAAAAAATAAAAAAAATAAACATAATTCCAATTTGACATTATGGGGTATTGTGTGTGTGTCGGCCACTGACAGAACATCTACATGTCATATATTTTATATTCAGGCTGTAACACAGCAAAATGTGGAAAAAGTCAAGGGGTGTGAATACTTTGTGAAGGCACGCTATATGTGGGTCTGTTGAGCGAAAAAACACGTACACAGTGTACAACACATTACAAAAACCTGCTCTTCCCTTTCATAAACTGACCAGGTGAATCCAGGTGAAAGCTATGATCCCTTATTGATGTCACTTGTTAAATCCACTTCAAAATCAGTGTAGATGAAGGGGAGGAGACAGGTTGAAGTAGGATTTTTAAGCCTTGAGACAATTGAGACATATTGTGTGTGCCATTCAGAGGGTGAATGGGCAAGACAAAAGATTTAAGTGCCTTTGATCGGGGTATGGTAGTAGGTGCCAGGCGCACTGGTTTGTGTCAAAAACTACAACGCTGCTGGGTTTATCACAGTTTTATCAAGAATGGTCCACCACCCAAAGGACATCCAGCCAACTTGACACAACTGTGAGAAGCATTGGAGTCAGCATGGGCCAGCATCCCTGTGGAACACTTTCAACTCTTTCTAGAGTCCATGCCCTGACGAAATGAGGCTGTTCTAAAGAAGGTGCTCCTAATGTTTTGTACACTCGGTGTATGTGGGTATATTGAGAGAACAGAACATACAGTGTATACCCACATACGTGTTTCTAACATGTATGGAATCAGGAAGCTGAATACTTATGGAACTAATATATATTTTTTCTTTTTTATTCATCTTTAAAAAAGTATTGAAAAAATTATTCCACTTTGAAATAGAATTTTGTTTAGATTGTTGACAATAAAATTAAAAAAAGTAATCCATTTCAATCACACTTTGCAACACAATAAAATGTGAAGAAATCCAAAGGGTCTGAATACTTTTGCCAAAGCATGGTATTTTGGAATATGGAGAACTCAACATTCTATCCCTTGCATTAGTCTTTTATAGAACCGTAATGTACTAATATAGAGCACTATGTTGAGTCATATAGTGCTGTATAATATTGTATTGGAAAGCATCATAAAGTAATATAATGATAAATTAAAAATACTGTGTGGTTATCAAGATAGGTGATTGCACCTACAGTACCAGTCAAAAGTTTGGACACACCCACTCATTCCAGAGTTCTTCTTTATTTGTACTACTTTCTACATTGAAGAATAATAGCGAAGAAAACAAAACTATGAAATAACAAATATGGAATCATGTAGTAGCCAAAAAAAGTGTTAAATCAAAATATATTTTATATTTGAGATTCTTCAAAGTAGCCACCCTTTGCCTTGATGACAGCTTTGCACACGCTTGTCATCCTCTCAACCAGTTTCATGAGGTAGTCACCTGGAATACATTTCAATTAACAGGTGTGCCTTGTTAAAAGCTTGTGGAATTTCTTTCATTCTTAATGTGTTTGAGCTAATCAGTTGTATTGTGACAAGGTAGGGGTGGTATACAGAAGAAAGTCCAATAGTTGAAGTCGGAAGTTTACATACACCTTAGCCAAATAAACTGAGTTTAAAAGTTTCACAATTCCTGACATTTAATCCTAGTAAAAATTCAGTCTTAGGATCACCACTTTATTTTAAGAATGTGAAATGTCAGAATAATAGTAGAGAATGATTTATTTCAGCTTTTATTTATTTCATCACATTCCCAGTGGGTCAGAAGTTTACATACATTCAATTAGTATTTGGTAGCATTGCCTTTAAATAGTTTAACATGGGTCAAACGTTTTGGGTAGCCTTCCACAAGCTTCCCACAATAAGTTGGGTGAATTTTGGCCCATTCCTCCTGATAGAGCTGGTGTAACTGAGTCAGGTTTGTAGGCCTCCTTGCTCACACACGCTTTCTCAGTTCTGCCCAAAAGCTTATAGGATTGAGGTCAGGGCTTTGTGATGGCCACGCCAATACCTTGACGTTGTTGTTCTTAAGCCATAACTTTGGAAGTATGCTTGGGGTCATTGTCCATTTGGAAGACCCACTTGCGACCAAGCTTCAACTTCCTGACTGATCATGAAATGTTGCTTCAATATATCCACAATTTTCCTTTCTCATGATGCCATCTAGTTTGTGAAGTGCACCAGTTCCTCCTGCAGCAAAGTACCCCCAAAACATGATGCTGCCACCCCGTGCTTCGCGGTTGGGATGGTGTTCTTCGGCTTGCAAGCCTCCCCCTTTATCTTCCAAACATAACGATGGTCATTATGGCCAAACAGTTCTATTTCTGTTTCATCAGACCAGAGGACATTTCTCCAAAAAGTACGATTTTGTCCCCATGTGCAGTTGCAAACCATAGTCTGTCTTTTTAATGGCAGTTTTTGAGCAGTGGCGTCTTCCTTGCTGAGCGGCCTTTCAGGTTATATGTCGATATAAGACTAGTTTTACTATGGATATAGATACTTTTGTACCGGTTTCCTCCAGCATCTTCACAAGGTCCTTTGGGATTGATTTGCACTTTTCGCACCAAAGTACGTTCATCTCTAGGAGACAGAACGCGTCTCCTTTCTGAGTGGTATGACGGCTGCGTGGTCTTATGGTGTTTATACTTGCATACTTTTGTTTGTACAGATGAACGTGGTACCTTCAGGCGTTTGGAAATATCTCCCAAAGATGAACCAGACTTGTGGAGGTCTACAATTTTTTTTCCTGAGGTCTTGGCTGATTTCTTTAGATTTTCCAATGATGTCAAGCAAAGAGGCACTGAGTTTGAAGGTAGGCCTTGAAAGACATCCACAGGTACACCTCCAATTGACTCAAATTATGTCAATTAGCCTATCAGAAGCTTCTAAAGCCATGACATCATTTTATGGAATTTTCCAAGCTGTTTAAAGGCACAGTCAACTTAGTATATGTAAACTTGACACACTGGAATTGTGATAGTGAAATAATCTGTCTGTAAACAATTGTTGGAAAAATTACTTGTCATGCACAAAGTATATGTCCTAACCGACTTGCCAAAACTATAGTTTGTTCACAAGAAATGTGTGGAGTGGTTGAAAAACAAGTTTTAATGACTCCAACATAAAAGTGTATGTAAACTTCCGACTTCAACTGTATTTGGTAAAAGACCAAGTCCATATAATGTCAAGAACAGCTCAAATAAGCAAAGAGAAAAGACAGTCCATGATTACTTTAAGACATGAAGATCAGTCAATGCGGAAAAATGTCAAGAACTTTGAAAGTTCCCTCAAGTGCAGTCTCAAAAACCATCAAGCGCTATGATGAAACTGGGACCGCCACAGGAAAGGAAGACCCAGAGTACTCTGCTGCAGAGGATAAGTTCATTAGAGTTACCAGCCTCAGAAATTGCAGCCCAAATAAATGCTTCACAGAGTTCAAGTAACAGAGACATCTCAACATCAACTGTTCAGAGGAGACTTTGTGAATCAGGCCTTCATGGTTGAATTGCTATAAAGAAACCACTACTAAAAAGGACAACAATAAGAAGAAGAGACTTGCTTGGGCCAAGAAAGTGAGCAATGTACATTAGACCGGTGGAAAACTGTCCTTTAGTCTGATGAGTCCAAATTTGCGATCTTTGGTTCCAATCGCAGTGTCTTTGTGAGACGCAGAGTAGGTTAACGGATGTGTGGTTCCCACCGTGAAGCATGGAGGAAGTGGTGTGAAGGTGCTTTTCTGGGGACACTGTCAGTGATTTATTTAGAATTCAAGACACACTTAACCAGCATGGCTACCACAACATTCTGCAGCGATACGCCATCCCATCTGGTTTGCACTTAGTGGAACTATCATTTGTTTTTCAACAGGACAATGACCCAACACACCTCCAGGCTGTGTAAGGGCTATTTGACCAAGAAGGAGAGTGATTCTTGGAGAGTGATGGAGTGCTGCATCAGATGACCTGGCCTCTACAATCACCCGACCACAACCCAAATGAGATGGTTTGGGATGAGTTGGACCGCAGAGTGAAGTAAAAGCAGCCAGCAAGTACTCAGCATACGTGGGAACTCCTTCAAGACTGTTGGAAACCATTCCAGGTGAAGCTGGTTGAGAGAATGCCAAGAGTGTGCAAAGTTATCAAGGCAAAGTGGCTATAAATTATATTTTGATTTGTTTAACACCAACTACATGATTCCATGTGTTATTTCATAGTTTTGATGTCTTCACTATTAATCTACAATGTAGAAAATAGTCAATAAAGAAACTCTGGAATGAGTAGGTGTGTTCTAACTTTTGGCTGGTACTGTATATTGGTCTGTGGTTGCATACCAAATGGTGCACTTTCCCCTATACAGTGCACTACTGTAGACCAGAGCGAGTTGGGCCCTGATCAAAAGTAGTGCACTAAATAGGGGAATAGGGTGCCATTTGGGATGTATCCTGTGTCTCCTCAATCCTAAGGACTAGTGTTGACTTAGCAACAGTGGAGATGTAGGGGAGAGGAGGAAGATATGAAGCTTCTGTAAGTATGAGCACTCTGTGTGAATTACTCGGGGTCTCCTGCTGTGTGTGTGTGTGTAGGTGTGTGTGTCAGGATGAGCCTCTTCACACATCCTACCTCTACTTGGATCATGGCACTATGACAGATTGTCTCACAGCAACTCATGCTGAATCTGTGAGGTCCCGCTGATTCTCTGACTGTACCTATGTGCATACCTGTGTCTGCATGTTTGTGTGTGTGTGTCTGTGTGCGTGTCTCCATGTGCGTGTGTGCCAGATTGTGTGATGTATAGCTGTGCGTCGGGGGCTGTCTCCCAGGTGTAAGACAGGCTGTGTGAGGTATTACCGGGCAGAGAATAGAGGAGTGATGGGGGTCAGTGTGATATTACACCCTCACTCAGAGAGCTGCCCCAAAACACCTTATCACTCCCTGAAACACACACACACACACACACGTGACATCCTATCCTGGTGTCTCAGAGGCTTAAGGAAGCATTGGAACAATTCCCAGAGGGTCACACACCATGCTGCTTTTAATTACACTACCTGATAATACCTGTCATATGGACCAGACAGAGATAGACAGAGACAGAGAGAGACAGAGAATAAAAAAGGGTAAATAATGATGATAGGCCATGGAAAGGGACCAGAGATGGAGAGAGAGGAGAATAGAGAGAGAGAGAAAGAGAGAGCGAGAGATCGATAATCTCCTTTAAATATAGCAAGACAGAGATAGTGTTGTGGTGGGAAGTTACTCCAGGAAACCATAAGGAGGAGACAGATAGGGGTTGACAGACATCAGGGAGACTAGCTTTATTGAATCAACATCACAGCACTACTGATCCCATCAGCACCACTTCTACTGAACACACACGTCTGTAGTGATAAGTTCTGCTCACTGTTGGCTGCTTCCTCAAGTTAGTTTTCATACAGCGTGATACAAAATCAACATTTGGAAAGACATGGTGTTCTTCAGGCAGACAAAGCTACAGTACAAACTAGGCCTTAAATCAATCAAAACCCAAAATTGTCAGAGCAGAAGGAAGCAAGTTTTGTACGTGGCTTGATTCATGCGTCCTTCACAAAGACACATTTTCACAGTGGGTGCGAGGCACTGTGGCTTGTAGGCCTCACCAGGTCTCACACCCACTGTGCAATTTGGTGGAGGATCGGTGATGATCTGGGGGTGCTTCAGTAAGGATGGAATCGGGCAGATTTGTCTTTGTGAAGGACGCGTGAATGAAGCCACGTACAAGGTTGTCCTGGAAGAAAACTTGCTTTCTTCTGCTCTGACAATGTTCCCCAACTCTGAGGATTGTTTTTTTCCAGCAGGACAATGCTCCATGCCACACAGCCAGGTCAATCAAGGTGTAGATGGAGGACCACCAGATCAAGACCCTGTCATGGCCAGCCCAATCTCCAGACCTGAACCCCATTGAAAACCTCTGGAACAGGATCAAGAGGAAGATGGACAAGCCATCAAACAAAGCCGAGCTGCTAGAATTGTTGCGCCATAAAGTCACCCAACATCAATGTGAAAGACTGGTGGAGAGCATGCCAACACGCATGAAAGCTGTGATTGAAAAATCAGGGTTATTCCAGCAAAAATGTATTTATGAATTCTTCCTAATTAAAACATTAGTATTGTGTTGTTTAAAAATGAATATGAACGTATTTTCTTTGCATTATTCGAGGTCTGACAACACTGCATCTTTTTTGTGATTTTGACCAGTTGTCATTTTCTGCAAATAAATGCTCTAAATGACAATATTTTTTTGGGGAATTTGGGAGAAATGTTGTCAGTAGTTTATAGAATAAAACAAAAATGTTCATTTTACCCAAATACATCTCTATAAATAGTAAAATCAGAGAAACGGATCATTTTGCAGTGGTCTCTTATTTTGTTCCAGTGCTGTATATTTTGTAATAATTTCCAGCTGAAATCTGGATACAGGTTGGATTGAATAAGGCCCACTGTTAATACATACAGATGCAATTAGTCAGTTTTATTTATTCTGTCCCCACGGCTCCCCAGGCTAAATTAGCCATCGTTTTACTATGAATACACAGCTGCCACGGCAATTATTATGACTGACAGCTCACCTCTCACCCACGATAAATCAATCAACGCTCATTACAAGGGATTCGCCTCTTCAGCGCAGACAGGCATAATAATCAATCACTGCTCGTTACATCCACACATGCTCAGATCCATCAAGTCAACGCGCCTCAGGAGAAAGAGAGGAAGTGTGGAAAGAGGAAGTGATAGAGTGATGAAGAGCTATTCTGTCCTTCTACCACTCTGGATAAGAGCGAGTGTCATCAGGAGGTAATGATGGAATTAGTAGTTAGTTAGATTCTCCATCAGTATCCATGGAGTTGACTCATTAAGTCTAGTAGCTAAGTTCTCCATCAGTATCCATGGAGTTGACTCATTAACACTATGCACAACATATTGACTGATCACAATGGGCTTAATGACCTGGGGCTCATCAATAGAAACTAGAATCTTCCCAATGAAGACAACAAACAAAAAGGCTAGCTAACAACTTCGAGAGAAAGAAGTTTGAAATGAAGATGCAGTCAATTTATTTTGTGTTTCTTGGATACGTGGCAACCAGTTTGATTCAAACAGACACTTGTATATCACATAAAAAGAGCCACGAATGAGAGTTTTTGTGTTGAGAGACATTAGAAGAAAAACATCCATCACATTGATCCAATGAACATTAAAATCACTGGTTTAATATGCTTAATACATTTACTAGAGGCTTTTGGAATTCAGAGCGGAGGAGACAAGTGAGATAAGGAATGCTGCTGTTGAATTTTCCTGAAATCACTCAGGCAAGAAACTCCCTCTCTCTCCTCTCACACCCACGCCCGCCCGCCTACCCACGCCCATCCACGTATGCTAAATGTAATGCCCCCAAGCTTTCTTACGCCACAGTAGGTTTATAGTACTCCCAAAACAATAGTCACAGTGAGAGTGTGAGTGAGATTTCATATCTCATCCTCCTCCCAACTTGATTGGATTGCGGAGTGTGTGTCTGCTACTCCTCTCTGATTACCTCCAGTTTTACAGAAGGAGGGATCACCTGGGGTCAGCCTCAGCCGGGCTCTGATTGGCTTTTTAACCAGGCAGTGATGATGTAATCCCCGGGGGACAAGGGCTCTGGTCGATAGTGCTTTAAACCTCAGTTTGTTCCCATTAGTGTGTGTGTGTGTGTGTGTGTGTGTGTGTGCGTCTATTTGTCTTTACATGTTTGTGTGTGTGTCTCCGTAAACGTGTGCGTGTCTCTCCGTGTGTGTGTGTGTGTGTGTTTCCTACCTTAATGTATCCTCCTGTAGACAGCAGCACAGTGTTGTCTGGGGAGAAGTGCAGGTCGGTCACCCAGCCTCCATGCAGAGAGTCCATGGCGTCCTTGTTGTCACGGGAACAGATCTTTAGCAGAGTACCATCCTTCACGTTCCACAGCTGAGACACGACACACACATGAGACAAACAAATGAAAAATTAGAGAAATTAATGACACCTAATAGTTATAAATGTTGGGGTGAGTGACACCTAGTAGTTATAAATGTTGGGGTGAGTGACACCTAGTAGTTATAAATGGTGGGGTGTATGACAGCTATGGACTTATTATCAACCTGGTATCTTAGGAACCTTTTGACTAGACGGCCAGAAAATATCTAACCCCAACCAGAACTACAAACTAAAATAACAACAAATACTTTAGTACTTTCTAACATGGCCATCTAGTGACTACCACATTATAGACATACAGTAGTCTACAGTTAGGTGTGCAATAATCCAGTCCTTGAATGCTACAGTATCTTGTGCTTTTCAACTTTACCTTTCAGTCAATGACTACTTTCACTGATTAATAAAGCACCATAGAGACGTAAAACAACCCTCCATTTTAATCCTGGAGTTATGCAACTAACAACCATGAGCCATACTGTCCTGTCTATATAGGACACAGAACATGCTATATTTAACACCTTGCATGATTCACTGAGAATGACTCAAGTGTTTCCATAGAAACAAGAGGGGCATATATTCCACTCTATGTAGTGTAATTCAATCTTGTGGATTAAGTCAGTTTCCTTCTGTTTGGTGCCTAATGAACACAACCCTGGATGATTGACATGTCATGACATGATTTTAAAGTGACAGTTCACTCCAAAATAAAACTTTGAGTTGTTTTCGAACCTGGGAAGTGGCATGAGATGTGGCCTCATCTCGACATTAGATCACTTTTCAGGTTCGAAAACTTTGAAGTGTACTCACAAACTTTGGAGTGTAGTCCAAATGTACTAGTCAGACAGTCAGTCAGGGATAGCAGCTGGTAGAGGAACAATGTGATTGTAGAGGAACAGACAGGTCCCTCTGTCACGCTCTCATTTCTTCAGTCCCTAGTCTGTCCCTATATTTCACTCTCCTTGTTCTTCTCTTTAATTGTTCTTATTTTCCGTCACCCCCTCTTGCACACACTCATTTCTTCTCTTACCCCACTTTCCCTCTCTCCCTTCATTTCCATCATCCATTCTCCCTCCTCTTTCTCTAGGATCTATGCAGATGCCAGAGCCTTAGGGATTCAATCTGACTAACTGTCTTCTACTTTCTCCCCTCCTCCGCCTTCTTTCCTTCCTCTTCATCCCCCCTGCCGACCTGCACACCTGCTCCACATCCTCCTCTCAGTCTCTTTAGAGGTACAGCACTTCTCTCGATTTTTCTATTGCTCCTTCCTTCACTCATGTGCTCACTCCTTCACCTACCCCTCAACTTCCCTCCTAATGCTCCTTCCTTCCTCCCTCCCCTTTACTCACTCACCCCCCCTTACATCCATCTATCCCTACCCACCCGTATCTCTCCGTTGTCGTCACCGGTTGCTAGGCGCCGGCCGTCCCAAGAGAAGCGGCAGCTGCGGACACAGTCCTGGTGGCCGTTCAACAGGCGCACGCACTCCCACGATGCACTGCTCCACACCTGAGGGCCAATGAGAGGAGAAACAGGAGGTCACAAAAGTTTGTCGAAAGTAAAATAAAACATTTTCAAATATGCTCTTTTGAACATGCCATAGCAATTTTGGTTAGGCCACTTCTATATGCAGAGTGCCTTGGTTAATTCAATTGAATAAATGTCCTTTTTCCCTGAAGGCCTATCTGTCTATTGTTTCTCTATGCTGCTAGTCTGGTAGACCACTCAACTTAAAGAATGGAACAAGCGCTCACAGATAATGAAGCCTGGCATCAATTAAAGCCTTCTGGCTGCTTCTTTGATAGATGATACTGCCCATACCATAATGCTATTTTTTTACATTGTATTAACCCATCCACCACCGCCCCTCTTCGGAGGACAAATATTATTTATTTTTTTACAGCTTTTCTGCTACATATACATACATGGTACTTTTATATAAAGCAGTCGCATAACAATAATACATTACCAAACTATGTATTATTACCAATCCCACCCCGCAGCCACTCTCAGCCCATCCCACCTATCACCATAGACCACCCTCGTTTGGTTTCCATCTACCAGATATTTTTCAATTGTACTGTGATGTTTGACAATTTTTTTACCTTTATAAAGTATCCACAGATTGTGCGCTAAAGATAAAAACTTTTCCTACTAGTACTTTATTATTATTTAATGACTGACTATGGCTTTCCAAATTGCCCAACACTGCTATTTGCAAGGTTAATGTTGTGATTTTTTAACCATTCCTGAACCTGTGACCAGAAACAAGCTACATAGGTGAAATACCAGAATAAATGATCTAGTGATTCTGTCTCTTTGCAGCAAAATCTACAGAGCTGAGATTGTTGTATGCCCCATATATATAGCATTCTGTCGGTGGCAAGAATTTATATAATCATTTAAATTGAAAAACTCGAAGTGTTGAATCAAGTGTAGTTTTTTGTACCAGTTCATAAACCATGTGCCATGGAATCGGTACGTCAAAAATCTCTTCCCATTTATTTTGCAATCTGTGTGGCACAGCTGTCAACATTTTTGTCCTCAAATGAATAGGGGTATATTTTTCTATTTACGCCAATTCCTTTCAGCCAATTTGTATCTTTAATATATGGCAAGCAAACAAGTTCCCTACCTTCTCCCTTTTCCACTTGCCTCCTCCATTGTGGTAGTGCTGCAATCAGTTGGTTGTAAATTAGGATTGAGCAGATATTCCCATATATTTTCGATAGCTGCATATGTGACATAACTCCTCCATTTCTAGTCATAATATCATTCATAAATATAATACCATTAAAAAAAGAATTATCCATAAGGAATGTTTTTTTTAATTAATCAGTATATTGTTATTTTATATAACATCTGTTTTATCTTTTCTGGAGGATAAAACTGAAATTGTAACCAGCTTTGTATGGCTTGTTTAAGAAAGGGCGATACTTTAAACAACATTTTATTTTCAAAAAGTGAATGGTTACCAGAAGTGAATGGTTATCTGTAGGAGGAATGTATATGGTGGGGTCAATTAAGGTTGGATATGAACCAGGGGCTTGGACTGTTACTGAGTAAGGGAAAGGCAATCACATGGTTGTGGTCACTGATAAGGAGGGAGAGCTGTGGATTAGTGAGGAATCGGGCCGAGGTCAGGTCACATTTAGGGAGAAGGAACAGTTTATTACCCACATCACTTACCTTCCTGCCTACCATTAAATATGTCATATTTAGAGAAAGGGAGGAGACCACCTAAAGTGGGGTATATATATATATATATATATATACACACACTTGTGCTGGTGGGAACATGTCTTTGTCTGTTCAGCTGTCTGACCCATAGGGTGAATAAACTTGGTTTGAGCTTTTCCTAGCTGTCCGTTAGTTTTACTCTGTTTAGAACCTAACATAATAAAGAATACTCTGTTTATTACAAGAAAACAATGTTCTTATTAAATTGTCTCTGTCTTTCTGTCTGTCCGTCTCACATGCTTGGAGAGAACATCACATGGTAGATGATTAAAAAGTTAATTTGGCACGTCTCGTAGTCATCTGAAGGTCAATAGACAGAGGGAGGAAGGGAGAGAGAAAGGAACAGAGGAGAGAGAGAGACAGATGAGTGGAACAAAAACCGTCAGTCTTATTCTATCTGACAAAGACGATCAGACTCAGGGTTCGGCTTTAACCTATGATAGCAGATAGAAAAAGACAGTGGGTGTATGTGTGCATACAGTGGCTTGCATTTTTCCTATTTTGTTTCCTTACACCTTGGAATTAAAATTGATTTTGGGGGGGGTTGTATCATTTGATTTACACATGCCTACCACTTTGAAGATGCAAAATATTTTTTATTGTGAAAAAAACAAGACAAAAAAACAGAACTTGAGCGTGCATAACTATTCACCCTCACAAAGTCAATACTTTGTAGAGCCACCTTTTGCAGCAATTACAGATGCAAGTCTCTTGGGGTGTCTCTATAAGCTTGGCACATCTAGCAATTGGCATTTTGGCCCATTCTTCAAGGCTAAACTGCTCCAGCTCCTTCAAGTTGGACGGGTTCCGCTGGTGTACAGCAATCCTTAAGTCATACCACAGATTCTCAATTGGATTGAGGTCTGGGCTTTGACTAGGCCTTTCCAAGACATTTAAATGTTTCCCCTTAAACCACTCAAGTGTTTCTTTAGCAGTATGCTTAGGGTCATTGTCCTGCTGCAAGGTGAACCTCCGTCCCAGTCTCAAATCTCTGGAAGACAAACAGGTTTTCCTCAAGAATTTCCCTGTTTCCCAGTCCTTGCCGATGAAAAACATCCCCACAGCATGATGCAAACACCACCATGCTTCACTGTGGGGATAGTGTTCTCGGGGTGATGGGAGGTGTTGGGTTTGCGCCAGACATAGCGTTTTTCTTGGATGGCCAAAAAGCTCAATTTTTGTCTCATCTGACCAGAGTACCTTACTCCATATGTTTGGGGAGTCTCCCACATGCCTTTTGGCGAACACCAAACATGTTTGCTTATTTTTTTCTGGCCACTCTTCCGTAAAGCCCAGCTCTGTGGTGTGCGGCTTAAAGTGGTCCTATGGACAAATATTCCAATCTCCGCTGTGGAGCTTTGCAGCTCATTCAGGGTTATCTTTGGTCTCTTTGTTGCCTCTCTGATTAATGCCCTCCTTACCTGGTCCGTGAGTTTTGGTGGGTGGCCGTCTCTTGGCAGGTTTGTTGTGGTGCCATTTTCTTTAAAAAAAATGTTATAATGGATTTAAAAATGGTGCTCTGTGGGACGTTCAAAGTTTCAGATATTTTTTTATAACCCAACCCTGATCTGTACTTCTCCACAACTTTGTCCCTGATCTATTAGGAGAGCTACTTGGTCTTCATAGCGCCGCTTGCTTGGTGGTGCCCCTTGCTTAGTGGTTTTGCAGGCTCTGGGGCCTTTCAGAACAGGTGTATATATACACTAAGATCATGTGACACTTAAATAAAGTCCACCTGTGTCCAATCTAACTAATGATGTGACCTCTGGAGGTAATTGGTTGCACCAGATCTTATTTAGGGGTTCATAGTAAAGGAGTGAACACATATGAACGCACCACTTTTCCTTCTTTTTTTCCTTCACTTTTTTTCATTTCACTTTACCAATTTGGACTATTTTGTGTGTGTCCATTACATGAAATCCAAATAAAAATCTATTTAAATGACAGGTTGTAATGCAACAAAATAGGAAAAACGGCAAGGGGGGGTGAATACTTTTGCAAGGCACTGTACGTGTGTGTGAGAGAGCGCGCGCCTGCGTGTATGTGTTTGTGGATGGCGGAACCACGGCCAACCCTTCAGACTACTATTCCACATCATTACCAGAGTGTCTAGGTCCAAAGCACTAATGAAAGCATGCTGGTCTAGTGAACAGAAATAAACAGTGTGGTTAATGGGAACACCAGCTCTGAACCATTACAACACACACACACCTCCAATGCCAATTTGGATGCTGACCTAATAGCCATTTCCACAGTGAGTGACCAACTCAATGATCCTGCAACTGACAGAAGACAGAGGGGGAAACAAGGATAGAAAATAGAAGAAAGAGGGAACAATACAAACTGATGGAGAGAACGAGGAAGGACGATCGAGGGCAAAAACGTGTGGGCCGGCTTGACCCCTGGAGGGGCAGGGAGGCGTGTGGGCCGGCTTGACCCCTGGAGGGGCAGGGAGGAGAGTGGGCCGGCTTGACCCCTGGAGGGGCAGGGAGGCGTGTGGGCCGGCTTGACCCCTGGAGGGGCAGGGAGGAGAGTGGGCGGCTTGACCCCTGGAGGGGCAGGGAGGCGTGTGGGCCGGCTTGACCCCTGGAGGGGCAGGGAGGCGTGTGGGCCGGCTTGACCCCTGGAGGGGCAGGGAGGCGTGTGGGCGGCTTGACCGCTGGCTAAGTTAGTGACCGCAGTAACCATCTGCTTCATGTTCACCTCAAGCTGCCAATGACCTTTAGTTGACCGCATAATAATGTACACTATACACACGGTTCTGAAAGGATCATGATATAGACAACATGTCTGTCTCACACAGATCTAAGGATTTAGGCTAGGTACTGTCACATACTGATGACACGTGTCTGTGTGTTACCTTGGCAGTCTTGTCAGCGGAGGTGGTGGCGAAGAGCTGTCCGTCAGGCGACACGTCACAGGCTAGCACCGCCCCCTGGTGACACACTAGGTCCTGCAGCCGTTCACCACTAGACATGTCCCACACCTGGGGGGAGGGAGCGAGAGGGGGAGACGCTTTCTGTGTCACCTCCATCTAGTAAATATCCTTCAGTTCACGTAAGTGCACACTGATCGTAACTTGTTGCTTTTAACAGGTTTTGCATGCATGCGTGTGTATTTCTAAGTCTTACTGTCTGTCTGGTACTGCATGCGTGTGTGTTTCTAAGTCTTACTGTCTGTCTGGTACTGCATGCGTGTGTGTTTCTAAGTCTTACTGTCTGTCTGGTATTGCATACGTGTGCTTGTATTACCTTGATGGTGCCGTCAAAGGACCAGCTGAGGAGATGTGTCTCTGAGGGTGAGGTGGTGAGCAGAGAGAAGCATCTGACCTGCTCCTTGTGGCCCTCCAGAACCACACACTCACCTGTCCTCCACCTCCACACCTACAGGGGGGAGAGAGACAGAGAGACAGCGAGAGAGAGCAAGAGAGAGCGCGATCACCTTCTGGTACTGGAGTGGGTAAAAGTTGCACCTCAACCAGGGATTTAGCACAATCAGAGTTATTGAGGGTAAGCTGATCCTGGATCTGTGCCCAGAGTGGGAGTATTCAGCTGCTATGAGGGAATGGGCACTGCGCAGAATATTGGCCTCTATGCAAATATCTCAGACAATAATTGACATCAAACTCTTACCAATGTTGGGTTTGTGAATGTACCATTCACCCCCCTCACCACTCCAGAAGTCAGTGGTCAGAGTAACAGCTATATTTACTGTATAGATCTATTCACATTCCCTGTAGGTCAACATTTCCTCAAAGTGAATCTATCCACCAAATACCCCCTTTTCAGCGAAACTACTCAAACATTATTCATATAAACAGGAGACGGTCCATGGACAGTAAGGGACTAAACAGGAGACGGTCCATGGACAGTAAGGGACTAAACAGGAGACGGTCCATGGACAGTAAGGGACTAAACAGGAGACGGTCCATGGACAGTAAGGGACTAAACAGGAGACGGTCCATGGACAGTAAGGGACTAAACAGGAGACGGTCCATGGACAGTAAGGGACTAAACAGGAGACGGTCCATGGACAGCAAGGGACTAAACAGGAGACGGTCCATGGACAGTAAGGGACTAAACAGGAGACGGTCCATGGACAGTAAGGGACTAAACAGGAGACGGTCCATGGACAGCAAGGGACTAAACAGGAGACGGTCCATGGACAGTAAGGGAGAATACAGGAGACGGTCCATGGACAGTAAGGGACTAAACAGGAGACGGTCCATGGACAGTAAGGGACTAAACAGGAGACGGTCCATGGACAGTAAGGGAGAATACAGGAGACGGTCCATGGACAGTAAGGGACTAAACAGGAGACGGTCCATGGACAGTAAGGGACTAAACAGGAGACGGTCCATGGACAGTAAGGGACTAAACAGGAGACGGTCCATGGACAGTAAGGGACTAAACAGGAGACGGTCCATGGACAGCAAGGGACTAAACAGGAGACGGTCCATGGACAGTAAGGGACTAAACAGGAGACGGTCCATGGACAGTAAGGGACTAAACAGGAGACGGTCCATGGACAGTAAGGGACTAAACAGGAGACGGTCCATGGACAGTAAGGGACTAAACAGGAGACGGTCCATGGACAGTAAGGGACTAAACAGGAGACGGTCCATGGACAGTAAGGGACTAAACAGGAGACGGTCCATGGACAGTAAGGGACTAAACAGGAGACGGTCCATGGACAGTAAGGGACTAAACAGGAGACGGTCCATGGACAGTAAGGGACTAAACAGGAGACGGTCCATGGACAGTAAGGGACTAAACAGGAGACGGTCCATGGACAGTAAGGGACTAAACAGGAGACGGTCCATGGACAGCAAGGGACTAAACAGGAGACGGTCCATGGACAGCAAGGGACTAAACAGGAGACGGTCCATGGACAGTAAGGGACTAAACAGGAGACGGTCCATGGACAGTAAGGGACTAAACAGGAGACGGTCCATGGACAGCAAGGGACTAAACAGGAGACGGTCCATGGACAGCAAGGGACTAAACAGGAGACGGTCCATGGACAGTAAGGGACTAAACAGGAGACGGTCCATGGACAGCAAGGGACTAAACAGGAGACGGTCCATGGACAGTAAGGGACTAAACAGGAGACGGTCCATGGACAGCAAGGGACTAAACAGGAGACGGTCCATGGACAGCAAGGGACTAAACAGGAGACGGTCCATGGACAGCAAGGGACTAAACAGGAGACGGTCCATGGACAGTAAGGGACTAAACAGGAGACGGTCCATGGACAGCAAGGGACTAAACAGGAGACGGTCCATGGACAGTAAGGGACTAAACAGGAGACGGTCCATGGACAGCAAGGGACTAAACAGGAGACGGTCCATGGACAGCAAGGGACTAAACAGGAGACGGTCCATGGACAGCAAGGGACTAAACAGGAGACGGTCCATGGACAGTAAGGGACTAAACAGGAGACGGTCCATGGACAGTAAGGGACTGAACAGGAGACGGTCCATGGACAGTAAGGGACTAAACAGGAGACGGTCCATGGACAGTAAGGGACTAAACAGGAGACGGTCCATGGACAGTAAGGGACTAAACAGGAGACGGTCCATGGACAGTAAGGGACTAAACAGGAGACGGTCCATGGACAGTAAGGGACTAAACAGGAGACGGTCCATGGACAGTAAGGGACTAAACAGGAGACGGTCCATGGACAGTAAGGGACTAAACAGGAGACGGCCCATGGACAGTAAGGGACTAAACAGGAGACGGTCCATGGACAGTAAGGGACTAAACAGGAGACGGTCCATGGACAGTAAGGGACTAAACAGGAGACGGTCCATGGACAGTAAGGGACTAAACAGGAGACGGTCCATGGACAGTAAGGGACTAAACAGGAGACGGTCCATGGACAGTAAGGGAGAATACAGGAGACGGTCCATGGACAGTAAGGGACTAAACAGGAGACGGTCCATGGACAGTAAGGGACTAAACAGGAGACGGTCCATGGACAGTAAGGGACTAAACAGGAGACGGTCCATGGACAGTAAGGGACTAAACAGGAGACGGTCCATGGACAGTAAGGGACTAAACAGGAGACGGTCCATGGACAGTAAGGGACTAAACAGGAGACGGTCCATGGACAGTAAGGGACTAAACAGGAGACGGTCCATGGACAGCAAGGGACTAAACAGGAGACGGTCCATGGACAGTAAGGGACTAAACAGGAGACGGTCCATGGACAGTAAGGGACTAAACAGGAGACGGTCCATGGACAGTAAGGGACTAAACAGGAGACGGTCCATGGACAGTAAGGGACTAAACAGGAGACGGTCCATGGACAGTAAGGGACTAAACAGGAGACGGTCCATGGACAGTAAGGGACTAAACAGGAGACGGTCCATGGACAGCAAGGGACTAAACAGGAGACGGTCCATGGACAGTAAGGGACTAAACAGGAGACGGTCCATGGACAGTAAGGGACTAAACAGGAGACGGTCCATGGACAGTAAGGGACTAAACAGGAGACGGTCCATGGACAGTAAGGGACTAAACAGGAGACGGTCCATGGACAGTAAGGGACTAAACAGGAGACGGTCCATGGACAGTAAGGGACTAAACAGGAGACGGTCCATGGACAGTAAGGGACTAAACAGGAGACGGTCCATGGACAGTAAGGGAGAATACAGAGTAAGATGAATACAAAGTGAGGCTGTGCTGTTCTGATTTGCAGCAAGGTGGTGCTCTGGATAGTGTGTGTACTTCTGATAGGCAGATAGGTCTAGCAGTGGACAGGCTGTCCTAAAAACAGAGGAGAGGAGATGAGAGAAAAAGAGGAGATGAGAGGATATGTTCAGTGAGGTGGAACAGTAGAGGAGAGCTGTTAGGGGTGACAGAGCAGAACAGTCCGAAAACATCACACACACACACACGTGCACACGCACAGACACAAAGGGAGGGAAATAACAAACCACAGAGAAGAAGAAAAGAAGGATGAGAAGGGCCCCACCCGTATGGTGGTGTCCTCAGAGGAGGTGATGAGTGTGTGTCCCTCCGGGGTGAACAGGCAGTGGAGAACTGTCCTGGTGTGACCCTGAAGAGTGGCTAGAGAGGTCCCCGACGGCACCTCCAACACCTGGGGAGAGAGAGGGAGGAAGGAGAAGGGAGAGAGACAGATGATTCCATTTCAATCCTTTATTACTGTGTCAAAAGAGCAAAAACAAATCTATTAAAATCATGAGTTGACACACATCCCAAGAAGTTGGAGGTGTTGACTAACAGAATAGTAAACTTAGATTTTTTTTTATAAGATAGTCACACACTATATTTTGCTCCCAAATGTGTAAAAACAAGCAACTGCTCAAGTGAGATGGAAAACAGGAGACAGAAAGAGGAGGGAACACTGAGATATTTAGAGGGGAAAGCTGGGAGGATAAATTGATAACCTTCTGACTGTCTATGGGTAAGCCTAGACCAAAACTAGTAAAAGAGCAAAATAAAAATATATAGAATAAAAAAGGAGACCAAAGTAATGCATTTGGGTTGACAGTGATAAGCTCATAAAAAAGGAATTTTGTAAAATATTACCGGGCTCTGCATGCGATTGATCAGCCCATTCGGAGAATAGATCTGCCCTGACTGCTTTGTGTGAGGGTTCGACAGAACACTGTCACAGCAGGAGAAAAAGCAGCTCTGATGCCCAAAGAACTGCCTTCAAGTTACAAAACTACTTTAATCTTATAAGGGAGACAACGGAAACTCTGACAACCTAGAGTACATTATTGAGGTCCTAGAAGTCCAACTGTCTTAGAAACTTCCTGCGCCATCTTTGCTAACTTGACTGAGTAGTTGGACTAGAATTTTAAGGCTGAATTCTGTTGACATTGAACTATTGGAAATTATTGCAAACTTAAGTTATTAAACATACTTGAAGTCTATTAATATTATCGCAAAATAATTCAACCCAATTAACCCTCCTGGTATGATATCTGTAGTGTAAACCAATAATCCAAAAGGCAAAGAAACACACAAGCTCATAACTTTAGACGAAAAATGACTACACATGCACGCAAGCATGCACACACAGACACTCACAGACAAGGTGAAATCTCAATCTAGGATTCACCTTGTACTAAAATATTTAAACCTCTCAAATAAAACCCTACTTACATTTACATTTACATTTAAGTCATTTAGCAGACGCTCTTATCCAGAGCGACTTACAAATTGGTGCATTCACCTTATGATATCCAGTGGAACAACCACTTTACAATAGTGCATCTAACTCTTTTAAGGGGGGGGGGGGTTAGAAGGATTACTTTATCCTATCCTAGGTATTCCTTAAAGAGGTGGGGTTTCAGGTGTCTCCGGAAGGTGGTGATTGACTCCGCTGACCTGGCGTCGTGAGGGAGTTTGTTCCACCATTGGGGTGCCAGAGCAGCGAATAGTTTTGACTGGGCTGAGCGGGAACTGTACTTCCTCAGAGGTAGGGAGGCGAGCAGGCCAGAGGTGGATGAACGCAGTGCCCTTGTTTGGGTGTAGGGCCTGATCAGAGCCTGAAGGTACGGAGGTGCCGTTCCCCTCACAGCTCCGTAGGCAAGCACCATGGTCTTGTAGCGGATGCGAGCTTCAACTGGAAGCCAGTGGAGAGAGCGGAGGAGCGGGGTGACGTGAGAGAACTTGGGAAAGTTGAACACCAGACGGGCTGCGGCGTTCTGGATGAGTTGTAGGGGTTTAATGGCACAGGCAGGGAGCCCAGCCAACAGCGAGTTGCAGTAATCCAGACGGGAGATGACAAGTGCCTGGATTAGGACCTGCGCCGCTTCCTGCGTGAGGCAGGGTCGTACTCTGCGAATGTTGTAGAGCATGAACCTACAGGAACGGGTCACCGCCTTGATGTTAGTTGAGAACGACAGGGTGTTGTCCAGGATCACGCCAAGGTTCTTAGCACTCTGGGAGGACACAATGGAGTTGTCAACCGTGATGGCGAGATCATGGAACGGGCAGTCCTTCCCCGGGAGGAAGAGCAGCTCCGTCTTGTCGAGGTTCAGCTTGAGGTGGTGATCCGTCATCCACACTGATATGTCTGCCAGACATGCAGAGATGCGATTCACCACCTGGTTATCAGAGGGGGGAAAGGAGAAGATTAATTGTGTGTCGTCTGCATAGCAATGATAGGAGAGACCATGTGAGGATATGACAGAGCCAAGTGACTTGGTGTATAGCGAGAATAGGAGAGGGCCTAGAACAGAGCCCTGGGGGACACCAGTGGTGAGAGCACGTGGTGCGGAGACAGATTCTCGCCACGCCACCTGGTAGGAGCGACCTGTCAGGTAGGACGCAATCCAAGCGTGGACCTTGCCGGAGATGCCCAGCTCGGAGAGGGTGGAGAGGAGGATCTGATGGTTCACAATACTTCAAACAAACGCGTGAGAAGGCTAGCCGAAGGGCATGCCAACCAGAGGACGCTCTGCGATGCTACTGGGAAACGGGTTTCAAAAGGTTGCCAGCTCACCTCAAGGTTTGGGAATGAGGCAGCAGGGAGGGTGCTCAGGGCGATATGGGGGAAAGGTTGAGTAAAACATGTTAGCGTTAGGAATACTAGTTTGGCTT